>NW_009599916.1:65730-71029 GCF_000690535.1 Cariama cristata
GTAGCCAGTTAATTTCCTCCTCCTCATGAAAGTCCGTTGTATGCCTGCATGCCACACATCCTGCTTCAGGCTATCACCGAGATGGGAAAACTGTGGTTCCTTTCTTCCTATTACAGTGCTTAAAACCAGGAAATACATCCGTTATGAATTTTTCAAGAGTGAAACAAAATGTTAGAGACATTGGCAGAACACTGAAAGAAAATCCCCAAGACTATAATCACACACATGAGGAAAGAAGCGTTTAAAAATATATTAACAGATACAATGCCTTCAAATTTATCAGGAAACACTGCTAGAAGTAACACCACAGACAGCTGAATAGCATCCAAAGGGAAAAAAAAAATTCAGCATGTGGAGAAAAGGGGCACCAGGATAATGTAACAAAAGTTTTTTGTTGTAGTCCCAAAGGAGATCTGACCCCATTCTCCCTCTTCCACCCTTCCCTTGAGGGGAGGGAGAGTTCCTCATTATCACATGATCCTATAAAAAGTCTTTAAAGGCCTTGCAATTTAAAACTAGCTTTTAAAATTATCCTGAAATTAGGATAGCACCTTAGCTATAGCCCGATATGTTCGATTTCTTCATAGCTACTCACATGAAAAATAGCAGCAGTTCTTCACAAGCCCATTGAGAAAAAGTGGAACAATTTGGAATTTAAGCCCTGCAGTTTGGCAAGGGAAGGCAGAGCGGTGATTCACACTTCAGCTTCTCACATCCTGATACAAAGCCTCTCGCTGGGAAGACTCCCAAACATTTTATAAGCAAACTATCAGTACAACCTCCATTCATCACCAAAACGCAGTCCTTTGCAGCAAGAGTCAGAAGCTTCTCAACAACACCGGGGAAGGGCTCGGAGAAGTTCAGGACGAGAAGCGAGATAACTACAGCATCACACAGGTGAGACTTAAAGGAGAGATCAGGGGAGCAGCACTCCCCTCCTTATGCCAGGACTGACCCCATCAGACAAGATTTGGGCAGACTAACTGCTGCTGGCAGCTTCAAGCAATTTTTTATTGACAAGTGGTCAGAAGCACGAGTGGAGAGGCTTCACATGGAGCCTACCTCAGCACCATAATGGGTTTTGGAGTATACCCTTGTATACAGAGTCACAACACACATTTCAAAATTAAAAAGTGAGCTAAATTGTTGCAGACCACTCTCCCAACTACATATATTACACAGAACCATAGACCTGTTCAGGCTGGAAGGGACCTTCAGTAGCCAGGTTCAGCCTTCTGCTCAAAGCAGGGCCAGCCATGGGATCAGTTTGCTCAGGTCTTTGTCCACTTGGGTCTTGAAAACCTCACAGGGTGGAAGGCGGCACAGTTTTCCTGGGCTTGCATAGGCTGGGCTCTCAAGTAATCGCTGACTCTGTCCTTGGTCCCCAGTGAGAGTTCTTGTCTTCCTTGAACACCTTCACAGGCCTCTGTACTTAGTGAGGCCTCAACAAGACACAAGTACTTCAGCCTTACCTGTGCCCACTACCACCAATTCACCCACCCCACTCAGCAGCAGGCCCACACTTTCCTCGTTCAGCCTTTTCCTACTAGTGTCAGTGGTAGAAACTCTTCTTGTGGCCCTTAACACCACACCTGCACACATCAACACCAGTTGAGCTTTTGTAAGACCAGACCTGCACACTTGGAAAATGTTTCTAAATTCCTCTTTTACTGCGTCTTTTTCCTGTATACGGCCTTTTTGCACTGGAGCTCCATCACATGCTTCCTGCCTAGGCACATGGTCTCCCAACACATCTGCTTGTTTTCCCAAGGAATGCTCCTGCACTTGGAAGAGATTGTGTCCAAGACCTGTCCAGCTTTCATGAGCTCTTTTGTGTTTTAGAGCTTCAATGTTATCCAGTACCAGTTGCCTGGATAAGCTGAATCCTGCTTGCCTGAAGTCCAGGGTCTGTCACCCTGCTACTTGCATTTCTCACTCCCCTTAGGATCTTGAACTCCTCTATTTCGTGGTAGCTACAGACAAGGCTGCTGTTATCACTCTCCCAATCCCTTCTGCCTTCTTTGTGGGTAGCAGATGCAATCATGTGTCACCCCCCTCCAAGGCCTGTATTAAGAAGTTAATCCTGCTACTCTCCAGAAGTGTCCTACCTAATTTGCATCCAACCACGTCACTCTCCCAGCAGACAAAGACCTCCCAGTCACCCATAAAAACCACAGGCTGTGAGCCAGAAACTTCTTCAAATTGTCTAAAGACTTTGTCTGCTTCTTCACCATTATCAGACGATCTCCAAGAAACTCCCATCACGATGTCCCCTTTACTTGCCTATCCCAGATCACGACCCACAAGCTCTCTACCTGCCTGTCATCCATCCTACAAGAGCTCCATACATTCAAACCACTCCTTCGCTTAGAGGAAAACTCCCTCAATCCTCACCTTCCCTTCCTATCTATCCTGAAGAACCTGCACCTGCTCACCACGGCACCGCAGTCCTGCACGCTATCCCACCACACTGCACTTACTGCAGCAGTCACAGCCATTACCACCCACGCAGCGCTAGCTCCTGCTCGCTTCCCAGGCTGCATGTGTTTCTGAACACGCGCTGGAGGTGACACTTCCCTTTCTTATATGAACACTCTCCTTACCAGGCCAGCCAGTTTGTTGGACAGTTTGCTTTTGCCCCATATTGTCAGGTGGGAATACAACACTGACTGACCACAAGAGCCCTGTTGTCCTACAGACAGGGCAACGAACACCCCTCACTCCAGAGAGCTGGCAAAACAGGCAGGGAAGAGAAGCAGCATGATCACCTCTGCTCCTTAAGGGAACACAGAAGCACAGGGGATGGAGACAAACGGGAAGTTTATAGCAGTGAAACCAGATCTCGGCCCACCAGCCCGGTGCCTTAACCACAAAACTGTTCTTTCTCCCTCTGACATAACCGTCTAGCAATTTGTGACCACACACGGTGGATTTGAGAGGTCTCAGGAGCGTTTACAATCCCACTTTCTAGCTGAGCTTTGCTCTGCCTGTTTTAGCTCCCTCTGGTCACCCCCTTTAACATTCAGCCTACGTCTGGCTGCAGTCTGTGTTCGGTGACAAAGCGGTGTCAGAGTGACCGCATTACACACCATATACTTTAGGTCTCCAGCTTTGGTCCTCACAGGACTCCATACAGGGAACGCTCCTACGGATCACTGTAAAGTGAGAGGTGTTTCAGCGTAGGAAACCCACGGCACTTAAGGAAGACAAGCTACCAACTCCAAGGCACACCACCCACAACAACCGCCTGTGTTTTAAAATTTAGAGCTTTTGACATACACTCACTTAAACAGCTGCAGTGGCTTAAGGCTTTAATATCTCTCCCACCCTCCTCTTCCTTTCTTGCCTGTTACCATTTCCTAGACCAGCAAGCCAAGCCCTGGAGGCAGCCGCATGTGTCCCTTGTCACCACCAGCTGCTGTTCAGGCTAAAGACAGAGGACGTTGCACTGAAGCAGTTCAGATGGATTCACAAGCCCTGATCTCTCTGCAGTGACCCTGGGAGAGGGATGTAACAACCAGCAGCACCTAGCAGCTTCTACATCTGCATTAGTTGGTTGCCATTCCCAGGCGAGATGCCATGACCCAAACCCCTGCCTCAAGTTTGGGGCAGGAGGAATGTGGCGACAACTTCACTGAAGAGAAACGTAGAAAAATGTGATGCTTAACCGTTGATTCTCTTTACAACTCTTACTGCATACAATCAACAACCATTTAGGAAGTCCCGTCCACTAGTAAATTAAAAAAGAAAAAAAAAAATCAACTCTGCAACACGTTTCCCATGTAAGGAATGTCTGTTGACATTGCCACCTTGTTAAGTATATCTAAAACACGTTCTTTTGGCAGCTCCCAAAGTCTAGAGTACACCAAAAAAATCACTTCTCATTACTTGAATTCAACACAGAAATGCACCAAACCAACATTCACTCTGCTACAGCAACTAAATACATCTAAATACTTGTTAGGAAAAAATGCTTAGCTGAGCACTGAAATGCATTCATCACATACTGAGCACTATTGTCACTGCAGACCAGAGTTAAGTTCTTGTGTGCTCCTGTAGCACAGAGGCCTTTCATTTTTGGGGTCTTGTGGGTTTTTATTTTAAGCCTAAACTTGTCTACATTTCCTTAGAAGTGCAGACTTGTTACCCAATTTTCTGAGTTCGTACTACTTCGTGTAAAAAAAAAAAATTATAATGTGAAGATGGGATTTTTGTATGGTCATTTTTAACAATTTATATTTATCTTAAAACAATCTCAGGTATGAATTCCAAAACAAAACACTACATTAAGTTAACACACAGAAACCCAAGTGGACAAACCAGCTGTGAATACACATCACTGGGTACAGAGTGACACTCCTATGGTTAGCAGAACAGTAACAGTCACTTCTTTTTTCAATGCAATGGCGTAAGTTACAGTTAAGACTCTTGCTCTGACACCACACTGCACATTGCACATGCTGTACAATAAGGATATTCCAAATTTGCATATTTTTTCCATCTTACTATAGAAGGCCTTGTATATCCCTCTACTAATGACACTAATTATTCAACAGTATTCAAATCAGCTATTACAGAAGAGTAAAACTTCTTTTCTTACCTAATAGCATAGCTTTTCTGTGAAAAGCATAACTATTCCTTTGTTAATGCTGCAATATGATTTTTATTTAAACCTAGATCATCAACAGAAAACTGATCTGCTATTAAAGGTAATGGACTGATGGCTAACTTCTGCAGTCTAAAAGCCTCAAGCAAACAAAACAGTGTCTTACTTATCTGCTCTATGTTTACATCATAAACAACATTAACACACATAAGCTGATTCCAGGACCGTGGTTAAATTTGACCACAAGGCCATGCCCATGCCCTTTTATTTTAAGGAAAGGGAAAGAAATTCAGGATCTCTGCTACTATAAGGATGATAAAGATTTTAGTAAGTTTTAAGAGTTCTTGAGAAAGTGTCACTTGCACAGATCACTGTGGTAACACTTCCAAATCTCCATCAGTTAGAAATAAGGGCATCTGGTGCTTTAATTTACAGGACACCTTGGAGCTACAGGTACATCAACCGTCCCGTGCTTTTTGGCTTGTGAATTTTTCTCTCCTGTTGTCCTGAGCACTCACCCCTTCCCACACCAACACTTGAGCTACCTCAAAGGGAGACCAAAAAACCACACTTACCCACCAGTGTCTTCAATAAGCTAGTTTGGGAAAGAATAAGGATCACAGAATAGCTGCCAACTGTCCTATATGCAAGAATGAAAGGGGGAGGGGGGGGGGGGGGGAAGGAGAACAAGTG
>NW_009599916.1:71060-80062 GCF_000690535.1 Cariama cristata
TGAAGTTGAGGGGTTAGTTAGCCAGGTGCTGATCAGGAAGACAAGAGAAGGTATTTCTAGAGACTTTAAAAAAGAAAAGAAAAAAGAAAAGAAAAAACCCTATAGGCACACAACGCACCAAATGCCAGCAGTTGCTGCTTTGCAGAGGAAGGGCAGAGGGAAGGAGAAGCCTTTGATACTCTACTCCACCCTCAGATTTCTGGATGCTATTGTGCAGCTGCTAGATGTCACATCTGGTAGCAATATACTAACACACACCACCCAGCTTTATCTCCCCTTGTTAGTGAGCACACCCAACCCATCACAAAAAATGTCAACAGAACAGCAAGAGATCTGTGTCCACATGGAAAGAAGCTGGCACAAGAGAAGTTATGTTGATAAGAACAGAGGAAACATTTGAAGAACCAAGCCCAAAAATCAACCCTCCCCCTCAATCTAAGCCACGCGTACTGCATTCATGGCATCAGTATGAAACCTTGAACCTTATTTGATTAGGATTCCTAGCAATGCTAAGGATGTTGTGGCAGCAATGATAAGTTTCTCCTGTCTCCAGCTTGCCAGGAAACAAGGTGCCACTGGACTTGCCATTGTGTGGGACAAGGTGAAAGCAGCTGAAGCTCCAGTTTATGCATGAGTACTCACTGAGTAGGAAGCCCCACAAAGAGCATGTCAGTAGGTGCAGCATGCACTCCACTGGCTCCCAGACTAGCTCAAGGATCCAGTTTAAACCTTCAGGGATTTCCAGAGGTTTGGCTCTAAGTACATCAAAATCTCCCTCCCTTCATGGGCCACATAGGTAGTCCTGGGAAAACGCAGCTATCCCCACTGAAGGTAATGATAGCCAATGAGTACTTCATGCTTCCCGCAGCAACACTGAAAGAGAGAAACAAAACTAGGACTGGAAAACACAAGTTTCGGAAAGGACTGTCCTCAGAGACTCTTACCTATTATATTTAGTTTTCAGATTCTGGGAAGACGTTATCTTTTTGCATAACAACACACAAATGCAATTGCCTTGACTAGGCATAGACTAGCCTATGTCTTACAACCTAATACATTCTCAAAGTGAAGAGGAAAAGCACTCACAGACATTTCTCACTTGCATTTCTAGCTTTTCTGGAAATACAAGCAAAAATGTCTAACTCCATTTTTAATTATTTTAGTATTCCTGTGGGGTTTTATTTTGCCAAGACAACTGACGGCAGAAAGGAGGAAGTTTTCTGCCTATCTCTATCTCAAGTTATATCAGGTCTCTACTTTAAATAATCGCCAATAAAATTAAAAGAACATGCCTTTATCAAAATTAAGTACCATATACTTCATTTCTCACTATTATGAAATTAATTGCTCTTAGAAGATAGAATATGAACTTGAAGTCCAAAAAGTAATCTTTTCATCCTTTTAATACTCTGCCAGGAAAGACTTACAGAGGCCAACAGAGGAAATATCAACAGATACTACAGGAAAGCTTATATTTAACTGGTATATTTATAAACACCACACATACCGTTATTCTGTTTCTGCTGCTGCTTCTTAAAGAAAAGCAATCCCGTATTCACACGCAGCTGTATAACCAATGCATACTATCACCTTGATTCATTAACCGAAATTAAGCTGTCATTATAGCCTCAGATAAAATTAATTCTGATAGACACTCTGATTTTCCTTATGAAAGCAAGTGTTACCCAGTACTTCATTAGGCTACTAGTAGCAGCTTTTTCGATAACTGTCTACACAGATCATTTGCCAGAAACTACAAAACCATTCAACTGTATGTTTTTCCCTTCCAGAAGACTTACGTTAACGCCAGAGGACCCATAGAGGTCTTAAATTTTTTTGACGAGGAGGGCTACCTGTTTAAATTGCCTTGTAGACCTAACAACCACGAGTGTCTATTAGCAGATCAAAATAGCTTGGACTAAGCAAAGTGTTTCTTAAATATCTTCACAGAATGTCACAATCTTTAAATCCCTAAAAGTTTACTCAGAATCTTAGTGCATAATGAAAACGATTGCCTACCAATCATGTAGGTAGTATGAAAAATACAGTTTCTTCTCAAATTCAGAATACTAAGACTTTCAACTGACATTTAAATAAATAAATTGGGAAAATACTATTCTTTATGGTTTTAGAAAGTGCATGGAAAATACGTTACAAAACAAACACGTTTGGTCAATTTATCCACAGCCTGTAAAAATGAAGTGTTCATTCATTAGCTATTAAAAATGCAAATTACACTATTCTCTGTCAACACATTGGCATTGTATTTCAGCATGTCAAAGATGCAATGTTTGCAGTCTTCCAGACATGGAAGAAACTAACGTCAGTAATTTCTTATTAGTGCAATGTACTGATTTACTACAGTTTCTATTTAACTTCTACCAAAGACACCTCCCACTACAAGCTGGTGCAGTTATGTATCAAAGTACTGAAGAGACTTCCACGGGGAAGCTTTTTGCCTCTTTAGCAGGTCTGCCTCAGAATGGAGGCTTTGGATACAAAAATATATTTGCCTCCAAGCACAGAAATATGAGGTTATGATAAAACACTTGTCAAGGCAGAAAAGAATATTTGACTAGTAGTTTTCTGCTTGATGAAAGAAGAGAGAAATAAGAATTATGCTTCTGAGAGTAAGATTTCATCATAAAGCCAAGGCAAAGCCAGTAAGGCCGATGTTGCATCTCGGCAGGCTTGTTCCCTCTCTTCTAACAGTAGTTAATTGCATTCGACAGCTGAAGTACTTACTTTAGTTTCACTAAAGTTAATATATTAGCAGGATTACATCATGAGATAGGCAGTCATAATAATGTGCTTTTTTTTCCACAGCTGTAATTGTGCTCTAATTTCAACCGCTAACACTGAAAATTATTAGAGGTTTGCAAAAGCAGTCTAAAAAACAAATTCAAATTTAAATTAGAACATGTTAAAAATCAGACAGTGACAGAACAAGCAAGCACCCAGACAAAGTGTTCAATAACTGTGAAGACATTCAGTAAATAGCACCCTACACCTCATGCACTGCACCGCAGACATTACTTAGTAGTGCTTGAGACTGCAAGCCCACAAGCCCTTAAGTGCTAATATTTTTCCTAGGAGACATTTTAACTACTCCAGAGTCCTATAAACCTAACGCATTTAGAGCTGTTAAAGGGAAATCTCTCAATTCTGAACCCAAATGCCAGTCACTTACCACACCGTACATTCAGCTCCTGAGCGGCACAAGCTCGGGTCCCTTTTTCGGTGTCCCTGACCACCTTCCCTCACGCTGTTTCACAAGGGAAATCCCTCCTAGGCTGTTTGTAAACATTATGTGGTCAGGTATGAGGTAGATATTGGTTCTCGGCCTCCTTAAAAGTGCTGCCATCACAGTAAGGCATTCAGAGTCATGAAGAGCTAAATATTACAGTTTGGGATTCTTAACTTCTAGGTTTCACTAGTTAGAAGCCTCAAACCACTTACAAGACCAGAGAGATGAAATAACACAGGCCGCATCCCCAACTTGAATCAGCATTAATTTCTCTGTTTCAGAAGAACGGGTTTTCCCTAGACAGTGACACAGTCACCTTTCTCAAGTAAAGCAGCTTCATTTAATATAAAGAAAAGTGAGCACATAAGGCATAAATTAACCCAGAACAGGACTAAACTACACTCACAGACCAAGACAGCTGGACTTACTGAGTCCATACTGTGGTATGAAAATGATGAAGGTAATTAGATGTTAGAACAATGTACTCAAGCTTCTTCCTTCAAAAAGTCGGAAGAGTTACACTTGTGACATTAACACAGCAATGCCATCACTATCTTCGTTACAAACAATCAGACTAAGAACTATAAAACAAGTCTTTCCAGGCTGAACTTTGACAGAAGTTCTCAATGTGGGAGAGCATCTCCAGCTTTGAAAGGCTAGTGGAGTTAGGCAAGAATAAGGGGGAATGCTTTGTCACACAACGTTCACTTTAAAGCCTTTATTTTACTTTCCAAAGAAAATACGAGCATTTGCATGAAATTAATGCTGGTTGAGTTTTATGTATTTTCATAAATATGTTTAAGATGCATGGGTTCTTGGTATTTTATTTTTAAGTGAGAGGTACCTAATCAATGGGGAGTGGAACAGAAGTTATTCCTAAGACACTGAACATGTAGAAGCTATCTCTCTTTTTTCAGTTTTACTTCGGAAGACAACAGCCCTCTACATGATTAATCTGTTTCACCACTTTCTTGACAGTTACTTGCATTCGCCTCCTAATGCATTAGCATAAGACAATTCTTTCATATTGTTCTAACGCTGCAAGTCCCAAATGAGGGGTCACGACCCCCAAGTAAGGTCATAGCGGTTATGACTGGGGTCATGAGCCCAACAGAAGTACAATTCTTTATAACGGTACCTGGAGTCACAAGACCAACAAAAAACAAAGCTCATAACCGGAAGGCTTTGAAACAGCTGATGTATTCACGGCAGGCTTTGCATGACAGTCTTACCTGATAACGAAGCAAGAGAAATGCTAACTATGCTTAAGTGGTTATTAATAATTAATATTTGGTGCTTTATCTGCATTACTGTAGCAGCTCTGGTGTTAAATTTTAAACTACTCCATTTAGTAATGAACTTTTTTTAAAGTCAGAAGCAAAACACTTTCTATCCACCATTACAGAAGAGAAACCAGCTGGTAACTGCCAAAATTCACCAAGAATCTAGTGATTTCACATAAAATAAAGAAGCGTTGTTTAATTTAAATATTGTTACTCAAAACCAAAGCAGTATTCCAAGTAAGGCACCCATAACAGCTTGACAAAAATCTCCATAAACAAAAACCTTTCCCAGAGAGTTCATCCAAGCCAGAGGAAAAAAAAAAAATCCCAATCTATACTATTCCTTTTACTCTATTTCTAGGCCACTGAGAAGGCCTCCTGGTTGCATCTACATTATCATCTCAGGCTGCCCACTAGCAACAGATGAGTAGATCATCATAATTGGTATTAAGGATACACTTAGGACAACATATATTTCAGGAGTTTTATTTCCGATTGGCTCCAATAAGTCCCCATGATGGAGAAGGGACCAGGAGGTGAAGTGCTATAAGTACACCTTGGATGTGAACCTTCTGGCTTGGTGGTGTCTGAAATGAATCCACTTTGTGCTCTCAGGATTGCCCCACAACATGGACCAACGTGGGCATGATTAGCCCCGACTCCCAGTGCCCCGGCTGAACTCCAAAACTGAGCTCCTGAGCCAAACCAAAACGTTAACATGGCAATGAAAGATTGTACCTTGTAACTTCGACAGCAAAGCACTGCGTCCACTAAGGATCAGTATAGGATAAATCAAAGACACTTTGATGAACTGAAAGAGTTACACTCATTTTAGCCAAACACAAGAAGGAAGACTAAATACTCAATACCTCAACTAAAACGGAATACATAAATCTGGATCCTTTCTTCCCTTCTCCCTTCAAACACTGCTGGGAATTTTTTTCCTATGGTGGAAACCACACTTCATACTAGCATAAGAAAAGTGTGGGTTGCTAGAAAACAGAAAGAAAAGCCTATGCCTTCTGTCACACGTTGTTAAATAAAATATGTTCACACTTAGAATTTAAAGATGTTTAAAAAAAGAGTTGGTAAAGGCATGAGCAAACTATTGGGAGCTGGTCTAATTTTCACTCTGTCTTCATTTTCCACATTTAGGAGCATCAGCCTACGCGATACTTTTTGCTTTGGGGCTTAGAAGAATTTTTCTTTTTAACTAGAAATCACATATGATTTTTTAAAAATAAATACATAAGCTCATAATATAAGTACCTCTCACTGTGCAATAGGGTTACAAAAAAGTTTAGCAAACAAAAAGTTTAGCAGTTTCTTTTGGGACCTCCAAGAGATGATTGTCAATGCTCAAACTCAAATTTTCAAAGAGAAGTGACAAGTTCTCCCCTACTCTCACAGTCAACTGAGCATCCTGACCCGGTATTAGGACACTAGGGATATTTAGCAATTATTTTAGTGGGAAAGAATGTGCTTGCTTCGTTAACTAGACCATGAAAAATGGAAATGCTCCTTTATGGCACTGAGAAAAAAATTAAGTAATAAATTACTGTCCTTTTCAAGTAGTAAGATATGGAAAATATAAAAATTGCAGACTAACAGCAGGTTGGCCATATACTAGGTTCCTACTAGGTATATCACCCCCACGAGTCAACCACCTTTCCTTGAATACAACAAAACCTCAAGATACCGATTCTAAAATCGGTAATAGAAAAATTACCACAGCACTAGTGTATCTGAAAAGAAACAAGACCATAACTGATGCTTCCAACTACACACACACAATATGCGCGCAGACTCACAATCATGAAAGACCACAGCATCAGACAAAAAGCTAAAGTTACTCATTTAACTCTAGGGTGATACAAGCAACTTTAGCATCCCCTGACTTCTACTTCCCCAGACAGAAAAATCTCAGTTCGTACGTTGCACTCCGTTGCAAAGGCAAGTTTAAAATAAGAGATAATTTCAAACTAATAAAGTTGTAGGGCTGCAGGTAGACAGTCTGAAACGATCAGCTGAGGTACAAGCTGCCTTAGCCATCTCAGTCATTAAAATTCACCACGCTCCAAAAGTATCTTTCAAAGTCTCTACAACTGTCAAAACACAATTTACCTTTTTCTAAGTTGCCAAAGTACGTAGGTTTCCCCTGTTAATTTATACAAAACAGGGAGCTGTCAATATGAAAGGCTGCAGTACACCACTGTTAAGATATGGAAACACCGTCAAATATTTGGAAATTAAAGATATATATCACACTACATTGAAACTAGAGTGCCAACTGTTTGGCAAAACAGAACAGGAAAATAAAAGCACATTTGGCAAAAAATAAAAAAATATTTGTCAGCTGTGAAGGCCTTTGTACCACAGGTCCAGCCTAGCACAGGAGTGTGAGTCCATATTATCTGTTGAGCATCATTATTATTTTTCAATAAAAATAGCTTTGCACTGATTTGAGTTTGCAAACAAAGCAAATGGATTTGAAAAGCAGGAATTATAATGAGGAACAAAATAAGTAAGAATTCAGACTGGTTAACACTGGTGCTGTGCTTGGTCCAGAAATCAAGAGCAAAGGTAGAAAACAAGCCGAATAAAGTGCAGCCAAGTCTCAGAGCAAAACCAAATGCCACCCAATATCATTTCTGCTCTCTAGGAATAAAGGTTCAAATCCAAGACTGCAGTAAGGGGTGCAAAACCTCTATAGGAACGTAATATGCTCGGGCAGGCTCAGCTCTGCTCGTTCCTCAGCTCTCGCCTTCACATCTACGGAAGAACCCTTTCAAAACACACTTCATGTATATTAAAAAAAAAAAATCTATGATCCAAAATGAAAAATAAAGTTTTAAAATAGTTTATATACAAGTCTCAGCGAATTCACCCTCAGAGAAAAAGAGATGAAACAAAGCTGAAGACTTAGTCCCCGCTTACAGCTCACGTTAGACAAAGATACTGTCCCGCCACGCCTTCACATCAGACCGAAGGGTTTCTTAGTTCAGAAACTTGTCGCCTTGAGTTCACGCCTCATCTTACCTCCTCATTTCTCTCACACCCTCTCCTCCTGCCCCATTACCGTAACATTTTAGGGCACGGCCTCTAAAAACCACGCAGGAGGTAACAGGTCTTTTATGCAGTACTAAAATTTTATCATACTTCTAGAAGAAGGAGGTAAAGTTCTCATTTTTATAATAGCCATTTTAGCAGCTGAGCCTTTAAAAACAGGTCACAAACAAGCTGGGTAGCAGCAAGAAAATTAATGGCATAATCAAACTGATCTTACTCTGTATGCTATTTGTTTTCCCCTATGTTCTATCTACATACATGGCTTTATTTACCTACTAAGGCTGCTGATCAGGTTTAAAGATACAGTTGTGTCTTATGAAAAGAAATATATTCTCTACCTTTGTGAAAGAGAAATTTCATTTGAACAAACAGCCAAGGCTTAAAACGTTTCCCTTATGCGGCTCCTCAGTCTCCGCAGGCCTTTCTCAACATGTAACTAGAATACACAATGGGCAACAGCAAGCACTCTAAAACAAATACTGATTCTTGGGATAACACAGCCTAATTGCCTTGTTTATAGAGGGCTTTTTTTTCCCCACCCCTTAAATCCTCGCTCTATTTATAAAGATGAAAACAAAAAAAAGCTTTGTTTCCGCAGAACGTTTGCTGTTACCCTGTAACACTATGAAGAGCACTGCTGCTAGCGATGAACTGGAACTACTGTTGAGTTTCTGTAACACAAAGACTTCTCCCACCCCCTTGAGAAAACAGTTCACAAATCCCTCCAAACAGATATATAATATTTATATTACCATTAGTAACATAAATACAATCTGGTTGTATTTTCAAATGGAAGTTGTACAACCGTGTGCCATCCACTCAGATGACCAGAAGTAGAACAGATAAGTTACGTGTACTTTGAGACAGAAAATTGGTATTTTGATCTCTGTTTCTAGCTTAAGACAGAAGTTTAACCGTGTCACAAATACCCAACACACACATGCCTCACGGCAGCAACTGGGACAGACACAAAACCTGTGCTGCCACCACTCTGCAAACTTCTGCTGGCTCTCCCCAAGCCTGAAACTGAGACACTCTCCTCCAAAAAAAAAAAAAGAAAAAAGAGCACGCAGCACTGGAAACTCAAAAGGACAAGGGACTGCAAATCCCGCAGCCATTTTAATTCAGAAAAAGCGCCGTGAATGGCTAAGAAATAAGCCATGCCAGCCCACACCATGATGCACTGGTGGCATAGCCACTTAGCTGCAAACTGGGAAACTGTGGCATCCCACAACTTAGGATGCAGCAAGGCTTTGTGCTTGGTTGCAATGTTTGCTTGCGCTGCTTCAGGACAAGCTATTTCCTGGGCTTTGTAACAAACAGAAAGAGTCAGAAACAAAGTAGCAAAAAAAATACATAGCAGAAAGTTAAAAATAAGCACTAACTTTGATTAGGTTTTTGCA
>NW_009599917.1:0-7539 GCF_000690535.1 Cariama cristata
CAAGTGCAGGACCCAGCACTGAGCCTTGTCAAACCTTATATTGGCCTCGGCCCATGGATCCAGCCTGTCCAGATCCCTCTGTAGACCCTTCTTGCCCTCAAGCAGATCAACACTCCTGCCCAGCTTGGTGTCCTCTGCAAACTGACTGAGGGTGCACTCAATCCCTTGTCCAGATCGTTGATAAAGACATTAAACAGAACTGGCCCCAATGCTGAGCCCTGGGGAATACCACTGGTGACCGGCCGCCAACTGGATTTAACTCCATTCACCACCACTCTTTGGGCTTGGCCCTCAGTTTCTTCCGTTGCTGTGGAAGAGATGGTATTAATTTTTTCTTTTTCTTTTCCTTCCAAAATATCTTTCAGCAAAAATGAAAAGCATTTCAAATGTCAGCAAGATCTGCTTAAACTCTTACAGTCTAAGCAGAGCAGCACTCTGTGCCAAGAAGAAAACTCGGCCATGAAGCATTTAAATGAAAGCTTGGAGCCACCTGGTGAGTCAGCGGCATATCTAGAAAGAGGGAGCAGGGGTGCTGAGCATTCCGTCTTTGGCTCTGAGCACTGTCTCTGTAAGGTTCCGCATAAAGGCATCTTCACAGCTTTTCCATAACAGTGGCACCCCCCCAAAATGAGGCAAGACCCACAGTGTGCAACCCACCACTGATGCAGCTCTTCCCTGCAGAGCCCCTGGCCCAGCTCCGGGGAGGATCTGTTTCCAGCCCTGCGGAAAGTCACGTTTTTGGTCTGAGCTGTGCTAATCCAGCAGGATGGAGATAAGACATTCAGCTCCTTGCAAGGGAATTCTGTGCTAATCACTGGCGATGGCCGGCTGCCAGTTGGCAGCTCCAGGAGATGGAGATAAAGCATGGCTTGAAACAGACTGGTTCAGCTGAGCAGCTGTGGGATCCGTGTTTATTCCTCCATACACACTTGGTTGCTTTGCCACAGAAACCTCCCCATGGAGAAGTGGTTGTGAATAAATACATGCAAATTATGAGGTCCTGGCGTAGGAAACTGCCAGTGCTTCTTGGATGAACTCTGATGGGTTGCAACTTAGCTGGGGAGAAATTATCACAGCACACCCAGCTGTTCCCTGCCAGCTCCTGGCTGCACTGACAGGTGAGGGCCTCTGCGGGAGCGCAGTCGTGGGGCATCCAGCTCCAGAGCCGTGAAGTGCCCCTGTGCCCCCCTGCAAATGAGATGCATGCTCAAGGAGCAGGCCCGGTGGCCCCAAATCCAGAGGAAGCTATTTTCATAAAAGCTGACTTCACAAACCAGAGAGGATGACAACCCAAATGAGCCTTTCCTTGCACTGAATGAGAAAGCTCAGGGCTCTCAAAGAGGATTAAAGGGATGAGCTGCTAATTCAGCTCTCCTCACCGATACCCAGAGGGACCAGCTTAGTTATGCTCCTAGATCAGGGGATGCCTGCCCTGCAGTGAGCCTTTGTCTCCTGCTAGATAACACAGCAGGAGAGGTGGATCCCTGCCATACTGAATACTCTCCTCAGTACCGTACTTGCTAGTGCAGGGCTGCAACCTCAGCTACTGAAAGCAGCACACACACCTCAGTGTCCAGACTCATACATCAGTCTATCTCCATCATTTGCAGCTTCCCAGCCTCCCTCTCCGTGCAGGATGCAGATCGTCAGCCTGCGATGGGACCTATGTCATCTAGCAGGGAGGAAGCCGCAGCTGCACAGGGAGATATGACAGCCCCTTCCCCACCCCTGACCTCCCACCAGGCGATCGGTCTCACAGTAGATCTCAAAGCGAGACATTTCACCACACCTTTCAAAAGTAGGTCTCTAGAAAGAGAAGTCATCGAGCGCAAAGCCACGCCACACCTCCCCACCATCCTATTTTTTCCCAGGCTTTATAAAATACCCCCAGAAAATCATCCTCCTCCTGGGGTTGCTTGCTCCGTTTAGAGACCTACAGTCATGCAGTGGCAGGGCGTGAGAGACAGAGAACAAGTCCCATCTCCGCCAATCTGTGCCAGCAGCAGCTTCCTACCAAGCGCCCCTCACAGCCGGCAGTTTCCCACCTGGCACGGCACCCCTTCTGGCATGCTCCCAGGGCCAACTGCAGCATCTCACTTGAAAATGCTGGTGTGCACTGTCAGCCGGGGCTCTGCCCGGGGTCAGGCAGGCAGCAGAGAGCTCTGGCAGAGCCAGCCCGCAAAGCCCAGCCACAGGGAGGTCTACATGTGGGGATGCTGAGCAGCACCGAAAGTAATGAGGCCACTGGTGCCAGATAGCAGAGAGAAGAAGGAACAGGCCAGATCTTCTCAGTTACTCAAACAGAAATGCACCTGTACCCTCCCCACCTAACTGGAAAACACCTTCCTCACACCTCCGTCCTGTATTTTACCCCAGCCTCTGACCACAAAACCCAGGGTAACCATCTTAGCATGCTCTGGGTAGCAATATGCCTAGCACCGAGGCCACCACAAGCCTCCCTCATTCCTGTGATTTTGTCTAAATAACTGGTGATCATTTTGTTGAGGTAACGATGCAAAAAGCAGCTGGAAGCACAAGCTTGTCTGATCTATTTTTATTTCAGACATTTCAAAACCTGTCAAGGCCCTTCACTTCTGCACTGCCAAGGCTCTTTTTTCAACTTACAACTCACTCCTCATCACAAACACTTAGAAGATAAAGGAGTTTGTGCTGTTTGGGGCAGGCTGACAAGCTCCTTAGTGGACACCTGCTGACAAAGATGCCAAAATATAAATTTTTTCATCTTAAAGCAAATGAGAGGATTAAACGTTTGCCTTTAGAGATCACTCTGTCCACCACCAGATCACATTTGTTTCACAGCTCAGAAGAGGCAATGGTGCGTCCCAATACAAACCCTTATCACTACGCTACCTTCACAGCACAGCAGGTATAACAGCCTTCAAGGGCAGCTGGCAGAAAGCCCAGCCACCCCAGCTCTGAGCAGTTGGGGACAATTACCAGTGGACAAGAGAATCTGTTTTGCAGTTCACTGGCATTAAACAAGTGCTCTTGAAATAGATGCAATAGCTGGTTTAAGGCTGCCAAGACGTAGTTCACAAAACAAAATAGACCGGAACACTCTTTGCCGAGGCCAGCGCTCTAGGAAGCCATGACCGCATCTTGATCTACTTTGAGACACTAAGTACTCGATTATGAATCTCTTCTGTTCCACTCTGACTTGACAGTATTCCAGTTCAGTGATGCCTATTCAAAACCAGAATAGCCACAAAACACAATAACCACACAGTGACTCTTCCCCAGGAGAAAAGTGAAGAGGAAAGTCAGCTTTTTCTCCATGTGCATTTACTCCTTTTCCCAAAGCCCAGCACTCTCCCTGCTGCACCCAAACTGGCCTCAAAAGCAAGCGAACCACAAAAACACTGACATTTCTTACTATAGCATCAGGTTCATTCAGCTTGCACGCAGGGCGTGCCACAAGGGTGGAGGAGAGACACTTTGCTGCTTACTGATCAGTCAGTTCCTCCACTTCTGGGACGATTATTCCTCTCAGTCCATTTTTGAGGCGATCTGCCCCAGGTTAGATACAATGATGGGAAGCATTTGGAAAGCTATCGAACAACTACATGGGCCTTATTCCACCTGTGTAACTTGCCTGGATACGCATGGGGTCTCATCAAGCACAAACATGGCACAGAAAACTGGAAAAAGGCACTTTCCCAGACTAGCAGCAGCAGCTGCCTTTGGGTGTCCATGTCCAACTTGTGAGCGGAGCTTTGTTCTTGATCCCCTGAAATCTTTTGGTTTGCAGAGCCAACAGTTTGACACGTGCACCTTTGAACTCTGCTGCAACTGAATAACCGAGTAAGTCAGAACCAAACTGCTCATTTTACCAACAGTTTTGGAGGTTTTTCATTTTTCGGAAACTACAATTGAAAGAGAGTAAAATGGAGGACAGCAAAGGAACAGCTTTGACATGCAACTAGATAGTCAGAGGCAACAGCCCAGAGGGTCTCCAGCTGTAGGGTCCCCTCGCCTGGGTCTCAGCCCTGGACTGGCTCATCCCATCCCTCAGCTCCAGTATGAATATGAGTATTTTAGAGAGGACTGCCCTGTGCCTCCGCAAACCTGTCACTGGCAGTCCCCAAACCTCCCGCCTCCCCACTGCTAACAGCACGAGGACAACAGGAGGGGTCGGCCATTTTGTCACCTCCTGAACTGAAAGGTCAGGAGCAGAAAAGGCAGCAGCATCACCTTAGTTTTTGCATTGCTATGGCCTGTGCTGTTTCTGTCCCTTAGCAATATTATCAGCTCACCAAGTTGCCTCTAAATCGGCAGCGCTCACTGACTTTCCAAACTTTGGCTGTTTTCAGAAGACTCCTTTGTGGTAACATACAGAAGGACCATCTTTAAAGCAAAAGAAGGCAGGCAATGCCTGGCTCCTACCTGCCATTCCTCGCTAAGCAGAAGCTAAGCCAAGCCAGAAAAACATAATCCCTACCCACTAACCTCAGCTGTCCCAGAGGAGAGAAGCCATGTTGCCATCCTGTGACAAGCGCTCTGGAGCTGGGCAGTCACTCGTCTCCTACACGCAGGGACAGCAGGATGCACCCACCAGAACATCTTTTGGAGGTATGTCCAGCTTGCAGTGCGCTGGGTGCCTGTGCCCAGGGGCTGGCAGCGGGGCTGCGGGGGCTCCTGTGAGGAGAGGCTGAGGCTGCCCCTGCCAGGCACAGCCGGTTCTGCAACGGCCCCACCGCTGGGCACACCTGAGCCCAGCTCCGAAGCTGGTGGCACCTCTGGGAAAACGTATTTAAGAAAGGGCAAAACGCCACACGGCAGTGAGGGGTGAGGAAAGAATGTGTGAGAAACAGCTCTGCAACGTCAAGGCCGGAGGAGGAGGAAGAGGAAGGTGTGCTCCAGGCACCAGAGCAGGGTCCCCTGCAGCCTGTGGGGTGACCATGGTGGAGCAGGGGGACGTGCCCTGAAGGAACCGCGACCCGTGGGAAGGCCTGGCAGAGACAACCTGTTATGGACTGACCCCTCATTCCCCCTGTGCCACGTGGGGAGGGGAGGTAGAAGAGCTGGGGATGAAGGAGTGAAACCGAACCTGGGAAGAAGGTGGGGGTGGGAAGGTGTTGTTTTAATTTGCCTTTGTTTCTCACTATCCAGACCTGTTTTAACTGGCAATAAATTAATTCTCGCCAAGTCAAGTCTGTTTTGTCTGTGACAGTAACTGGTAAGTGATCTCCCCGTCTTTATCTTGACCCACGAGCATTTTCATCTTATTTTCTCTCCCTGCCCCATTGAGGAGGGGGAGCGAGAGAGCGGCTGAGTGGGTGCCCCGCGCCTGTCCGGGGAGACCCCCACTATGTAAAACGACTGGAGCCATCACTGGGGTTGGGGTTCAAAGAGAGACAGCCAAGATATAAAGCAGGATTGGGGATCGGGATGCTAAGTAGAACTAAGGCTGCTACTAGAATTATCCCCAGTGCAAACCTTAGACTGGGGGATCAGTGTGTCCTATAGCATTAGTTTCAGCCTAAGGATAGGATAATGTCCCAAAAAGAGATCATTGAAACACACGCTAAAAGCAAAGCTCAAATGAGGCTGCAGAGGTAAAGTGAGGGCTGCTACTTGGACCTTCCCAACAGCCTCTAGCCAGAGGCTAAAGAGGCTTCAGCATGTCTCATGGTATAAATCTCTACCTAGGTTTAGGATTAGACTTCTTGTATTTGGAGTCAAATTCTGACATGAAAAACCTCTAATGAGTTCCCTAGAGCTTCATCCACTTGCTCCATGTCAAATTTGGCTCATTAACTGGAAAAAAAGGTTGTAGCAAAAAGACAAAACAAAGACACCACGTCCTAACAAATACCTAGAGAAAAGGAAGAAGCAATATTTCCTCTATGTGCAGTCACTCCTTTTCCCAAACCACAGCACTTCCTACTGCTGTATCCAAACTGCCCTCAAAAGCAAGAGATAGACAAGGCTGCAGGCAAAATGACGCATTCCTCCCCGACTGCCTGGTTCTGAAGATGTCTCTGATGTGCACTTTTATATGGCGTTCTTCAAAGAGGAACAACAAGGACTAAGCTTTGCAAAAAAAGGTTTGCTGTGGAGCTGTTCCAGAGACACATGAGACTTATGCAGACAGGAGCTCGTTCAATTGTGAAGCAACAAACAAAAATGCCTTTTTTCTTATAGAAGAGCAAAAATCTCCATGTTTCAGTTTTGTTTCTCAGCTGGATATTGTGTCAGGGAAAAAAAAAAAACCAAACTATTCACCCTGCAGTTTACTTGAGATTTTAGAAGACTGTAAAGATATCAATAAGCAACCTAAAATGCCACCACATGGGTCTATGCATTATCCCATTCTCAGCTTCACAGCATGTCTGCTGAGGGCCATCAGCTGCAGTACTCCAAAACCTCTTTGAGGTTGTGGGCTTATAACATTTGTGGCTTGATTTGTGTCTCTCATGCAGGCTAAATACTGGCAACTTCCAAAAAACTCACCCCCTTTCCTGAAAAAGCCCAAACTCAACAACCTTGGGAGCTCTTACTTTTAGACAACAAATAACTTCTTTGTTATCTATAGACACAAATTGCACTCAACACATTCAAAATTGGAATACAAAGCAAATGCACATTTGTGTTGCAGAGGTCTGTTCTCTTCTGCCAAGTGGGGTGGAGAGGCTTCTACCCTGAAAACAGAACTGAGTCTCCTGAAGGGAAGATTATAAATAAGCCTAATCCTCTAATCATCATCTTTGATTGCACCTGGGCAGAGTGATTTGCAAGGTGTTCTTACCACACTAACCGAGATAATTTGATCAGTGATTTATCTTCTCCATATCATTGCAAGGAAAGTAGTGCGGCTATCTTGCCAAGCAACTTACCTATAAACCTCCAGAGCAGAGGCAGAGACTGTGAGCTCTTCTCTAGACTCAGTCTCATGTCTCTTGCTGAAAGTGCTTCTCCATAGAGACTTTTTTCACTTTTACTTATAGTGAGTAATCATGTTTGCCAGAGGCACAGGAATCCACAGTAAGATCGCACCTGCAGCTGTTATAAACTTACAGGTAACATTCTCTTATGCTTCAGAAGGGAACATCAGTCCATGTCCTTTAAATGAAATTAAGGGAGGAAAATTAAGGAAGGAGGATGAAAATAAATCAAGGTAGCACAGATTCAGCAGTCCGTACTGCGATTGCCTAACAAGGAGGACTGATATTTGTTGCAGGAGAGCAGAGAAATCAGAAAAGAGGGTACAAAACAGCTGTAACAGAAATAACAAAACTGCATGTTTCCAGGTGCTGCTGAGGGACTTTCAGCAATGCAGCCTGAATATCCCAAGAAGTATCCACTCCAATAAACCACCACAAAGTGGCTTACTGTGCAACAGGAAACTGATGCAGGAGGTAATGCTCAGAGACCATCGCTTCTGGGATGATCCAGCAGTTAGAGCACTTATTGGGCTTCTGGAGACTTTGTCCCTGAGCTCCAGGAATACTGGTAGACCAGTCACTTACAGGTAAGTATTGAAAAGTAGTTAGGTGCCTAGCTCATTGGTTTCAGCAG
>NW_009599917.1:7570-16584 GCF_000690535.1 Cariama cristata
TTGTGGGCCCAAATCCTCGTCTGAACCTCTTCGTGGCTTGGTCTCCATCCCCCTCTGTGAAATGCGAGGTTACAATGTCTTTATACCCTGTAACCGTTTTGTAAAGAAAAACACATGAAAGCAATGGTCAGACACTTTACAGCATGGAGACCCAAACAAGCTAAAGGGACAGTTCCATATAACACACCATCTCCCTGCAAATCCAGGCATTCCCATTGCCTTCCCTTTGCATCACCAGCCCAGTGCTGTTGATACTCCCGCTGAGTGCTCTGTCCACTCCCTGTTAATGTTTTAGGTACTGTGGGACAGAATGTGAAGAGTTTTTCCTCACAACAAGCAGTGGTTTGCTCTAGAGTAGATGTAATAGCATCTCTCCACTGAACTGGAAATAGGGCAAACCCCCAACCAGACAACAGATTTTAAGTCCCCAGGCAAGGGAAAATGAAGAACAAATTAAAAGTTCACTGCAAGCAGTTCACCAAACAGAAGAACAGTAATAGTGTTTTTCTGCCATTCTTTTCATTTCTCCCAGCATAACTACACATCTTCTGGATACAATCTGTTTCTTTGCCAGGGCTTCAACATTCTCCCCTGAATTAATGATGCTGGAAAATCTCCACTTTTCATAGACTCCGATAGTCTCTGCTGAGCAGCAGAGGGCTGCACAATACTTGCTTATGCAATGACTGGTCCTGTGCCAGGAATAATAGCCTGCCTACCAGGAACAACCAATTCACACAAAAACCCAAAATACTTTTCTCATTAAATGTCTGAATGAGGTGGAGTAAAAACACCCCGAACCACTGGTCATACTGCACACTAATGTCACCCTCCACACTCAGTTAAACAATCCCACGCCCTAGTCTTTAAGGAACAGTTAGCATGAGCAGAGGAGGGTGGCACTTCCTTATTCATCACCTCCAAAGTACTCTGGACACTATCAAGAACTATTATTACAGGACCAGGCAACAACAGGACACCTGAAGTAGTTAAAATGCAAACTGGTCTGGGAAAGTACTTGCAGACAAGCACTGCTTTGGCTACTTCAGGCACCAGCATGCTGTAGTCATACGGTAGCTCTTCTGTCCACAGGCGTGATCTGTCCCTGAGCAGATGAGGAGGTGAAGCACAGTATCATCTTACTTGCAAAGTAATCTGCAGCACACTGCCCATATCAGCATTTGTTTCAAGGCTATTCTGAACTATGCTTTAAACGTGGTGTATCTGTATTTCCTCCCAAAGAAACACTGAAGGCAGGAAGGTCCCATAAAGTTAGCTTTATCTAATGTGAGAGGAGGAAGACCAGGTGTTATTGTCTGAAATCAGCTTAGCTGCAATAAGGTGCAAGTCCAGATCTAAATTTTTGCCTCTGTCAGGATGGCAACAAAGAACCCTGGGAGAACCCTTCCTCCATTTTGACCCATGGCTGAGAAATAAGCAACCAAATCATTGACACTTTCTTGTAGACCTCAGAATTCCACCCTTTGCTACCTTACCAAATCATTACTCCTCTGGGATGTCGGCCTTCTGTCCTTGCTCACGTCTTACTGGCAAGAGGAAATAGGGCATCTCTAAATGAAAGCTCACTGTGAAGCTTAAGTAGCAGAGAGCTACAGACTGGATAGTTATCCTGACCACCAACACCAGAAATTCATGTTTTCCACTCCCTTCTGCCCTTCTAGAAGAGGTTTTCTAAAGGGCATGGGAGATCTAGAGGCCATATCCCTTTACTTCTGCCTTTCACTGCCTCCTCCACAATTTTAAGAGTTGGTATAAACCAAGTTCAGTTACCCTGGAGAACAGGGCTTTTACAATGTGGCATATAATTACTCCCAGAGAAGAGATGCTATAGCGTGCCGCTTATTTGCACAGCATCCCTTCCCAGCCTCTCTCAGTCATTACACAATCCCTCGCAGACTGGTAATTTTGCAGAGTATCTTTGGGAAATGAACTAAAGAAAAGTACAGCTTTAGGATCAAGTATAAGTTAGACACACCTGGAGAGAAGAACTGCACAACATGTATGGGATGAAAGCACCTCGTCAGTGATGAAAAGCCCTACAGTTCCATGCAAAGCAGTTTTTTCAAGTGATGCTTTCTGCAACCATTTAACTCTCCTGTGCTGTTATCAGGGTCTCCCCTCTGGTTTTGTACCAGAGCAGAACCTTGGTTTTGACTCAGGAAGACTGGGTGAATTTCTACCTGTGCTTCTCCACATGTCATTTTGCATGGCTGTAGTGTAGTTTCCCTGTCCCACATGAGTACTTCAAAGACATCTACATTGACGATATCAAAGGGGCAAGTTCATGTCAAAGCTTCAGGCCAGTAGCTTGTGTCTCTCTGTCAGAAGCAGGAAGCCATGGTGAGCCCTGGACCCACTGAACAGGAAGAGGTTTAGAAGGCCACACATATAAAGCAATGGCAAAGAATGAAAAGAAATGCTGCAATCTGTGATTAAAAAAAAAAAGGTGAAAAGGCCAGATGTTAAAAATAGACAGCTGCATCTATCTATAGAATCCTCCATCCCAGAGAAACAGATCGCTTAAGTTGCTGAACTCGAGGAACTGCACAACCTACCTAAGTGCACATGCCCAGCTAGCCAAGTACCAGGGAAACACACAGCATCAATCAACAGCTGGAATAACCTGGGTGCGTATGAAGCCAGCACTCTGGGAACACTGAATAGGAAAGAAAATAAAAGTTGAGTATTTTCATGCTAGAGTTTGTAATAGCACTGAGTTTATGGATTTTATAGCAGAAGTGACATTTCTTGCATTTTTCCCCTTCCAGAGGGCTCTGCTTTCTTGTATTTCATTCTCTTTCTGACAGAGCCATCTAGTGGATGAGACATCATTTGTTAGAAGGAAATTTTCATTTATTACAGCATAAGGGTAATACACACATTGCACATTGGATCTTCAAAGCAGCCTACTTTAAACTAGCATATCAGTTAGTCTAGTCAGAAATTGCTAAGTGATATGTTTGTCTTGACTGGGGCTTAAATTCCTACCCATGTGAAACTTCAAACTTTTCAACACTAATTCACAGTATCTTTCTGAAGAGGGCAAACAGTTCATCCTAGACTCAGCCTCAACCTGAATTCACAGCGCAAAGCTTTTCATTTATGCAAAATCCAGTATCTTCTTCAAAGCTGATGTGGATTAGAGACATTGCATGTTTTAAATAAAGCTGAAAAGCTAAGGCAACACTGGTTGGAGAAAAAAAAGTTTTAAAAAAATTTCATTGGACAATTTTCAGTGGACAGTCACAAATATAGAGGGTGAGAAACATCAGAAGGGGTAGAAACTTCTTAAAGCAGATATACTGCAGAGTTTGTTCTCTCAGTCAAACCTGCTGGGGAGGGTTATTGTTTCTTTCTGAAATTCATGGTTGTCCCCCTGCCCTCAGTGCTGCTGAATGCCACATCAACTGTTTCAAAGAGAGGAGATCTCAGTGGAGAGAACAGAAGCTTGGCATTGCACAGGAAGGAGGAACAGGAACTTTAAAAAACAATAGAAAAAGCAAGCCAAACAACACTAGTGGAAACAATCCTCAACAAACCTGCTACCACCAGGCAGCTTTAATTTGCTTAAATAGCATTTAGCCATTATACTCTTCAGGGTTCCCCTTGGTGTTTCAAAGCCCTTGCTATTCCACTAGCTGTCTGTGGTCGAAGTACGGTGCTATTTCTCCCTGCCCTCTGCAAAAGAAGCTAGCATCTAACTTTCAGGAAAGGCTACTTGCTATTCAACAGTGAGAAGGAAACAGCAAGATGCAAAGCCAATGGGTCAGATTTGCAGCTTTGCCAAAATGTTGAATCTCTTAGAAAAAATACTTTTAGTCAAGTCCCTCATCTGTGGCTTACTTCCTTTTTCACACATTTAATAGGTCTTTTTGGAGGCTTTACAGAAAAAGAAAGCAGAGCTTCGAGGGCTAGATAGTCCTGGCAAAAAAAAAGTGTGGCAATCCTCACTGTTAGTTTCCTCAAGGTTACAAGGAGACTCAGTAGAAGTCAGACCCAAAGGAGTTCTGGCAATGTGATTTCTCTTTGCTCAAACTGTGAGCACACCTCTTGTCTCTTCTGTTACTAAACAGGTAATAGTAACTTCCTTTGTCACTCACTGTACGTTAGCCACAGCCAGGATAACACTCTTAAGTAGAACAGCTTGCCATCCTTCAACACACACACTCCATCCTATACTAGTTTGTATTTATGGCAATTAATTGTTGCACTAGTCAATCCTCAGGTTTCTACTGCTTTGGAAGAGAAGGCAGTTCTAACTGCTGAAGAAGCATCCTATAAAATCTTGCAGCAGATACTTGACTCAAGTTATACAGAAAGTAATCACGTATTGTGCCATTCCTGTTCTGCCGGTAGCGTAGCTTCATTGTATAAAAATTACAAGTTGATTAGCAACACAATCACAAGCCTGATGTGTTAAAAGCAGTAAAACCCACTTAACAGGCCGCCAATAAAAGATATCTATTTCCAATAGCTGTAATATTACCTACTAGGGAAGCAGACATCTTGTATACCACCATACAGCAACAAGCAAAACCAGTGGATGTCAACAGAAACCTCTGTTCTTACCTACTCGCCCATTTCCAGAGATCCCAGGCATTAGCATGGCACTCTACAAGCATACAGTTCCATTCTTACTGTGAAGCTCATGGTACAGTGACACAATGAAATTCTTTTCTCCTTTGTGTGTTAAAAAATGTCGTTCTCGGTGAGCATCTAGTATAAAGACTCAGCTTCATGTTGATTTTAAGATGGCCTTTCTCAAAACAGTTTTCTGAAATTGAGAAGCCTTTACTTAAGCATGGGGAGGAAATTATCTGAAAATACATCTCGTCTCTCACAGTAAAAGCCAGAACCAAACTGATTATTAAAGAATTCCAAACAGTACAAATAGCTGTTAATGCTAGGGATTATAAAGGCTGCAGTTTCCATATTGTAGGTTTACTTGCCTGCATCTTACACAGATACACTCTCAGAGGGAAATAACCCGACCAACTGGTACCAGTCAAAATTCTTCGAGTGACTGTCAATTTGAAGAATAACACATTTCCACAAGGAAGTGTCTAATATCATTAGTAAGGCCCCAAACAGCTCATTTTAAGTTGGAAATACTGTCTTCAGGAAAGCATTACTGGTATATGACCATGACTCACATGCCATGTTTTGAAGCAGGGCTTTGTGAAAACCATCTTGTCTTTTTGGACAAGTTCCTCAGTCTAGGCATAAGATGACACTACAATGTTTCTGTAGTTAAGCTCAAGCAGATCTTAAACACATTTTAAAGAGACTTCTAATGCAAATATTTAGGATCATTACTACCCAGAAGAACATGTAGCAGGGTTTTTCTAGTGATGTGAGACCAAATACAGCTTTATTTACAGACAATTCAACAAATTAATACATTACTTCAACTTTCATGTCTGCACACAAGGGAGAGTCTTCACAGCATCAGAGCAGAAGAGCAAGACTAGCTATTCTGTACATGTACAGACTGATAATTGATTGTATGCAAGTATGTGATTAGGTACAGAAGTGTTACATTTAAACATTTTAACCACTTAAGTCAGTAAGAACCACCACACTATACTTTTAGCAAAATAAAGTTACAACTACATTTGGCTTCCTGCAGATCAGCTGATGATCTAGGTGATGGCATACAGCTGTTAAGATCAAAAGCTAAAGTTGATCCTAAGTTTTGCTCAAAAGATTAGCATTTGTATCAAGTTGTATTTAATGGATAACCATTTATAAGACTTTCTCCATACACCTGCACTATCAAATTTACAAAACATTTCAAATTTATCCTTGAAAATGCCTATTTTATATTGTCTTCTTTTCCCAGGCAGAGGGAAAAACTACTAAAAGAGTTAGAACAGAATTTTTCACTGCAAATATAGACTCAGGCTATCAAAGTCGTGTGTTCCTAATGAAAAATTCTCTCCAAAGAGAAAAATAAGAAATGCAAGAATACAAGCTCAATGTACACATCTGAAGATGGACCTCTATCTATTGTACGTCCATATAAAGCAAAAGAACATAGTGCTTTGCTTCTCAGGAAGCTGCTAATATGACTTTAAAACATACTATTCAAGAATTCTTCATCAAGAATACCTTCTAATTCTTTAGAGAATGACTGACAACAGGACTAAACAAGAAAAAGGAAACATGATGACCTTTAAAAGTTGATGCATCACACGAATACAAAGTAGTCAAATTTAGATATAAAGTTCATTATTTTCCAGACAAAGCTGGTAAGTTTGAAATCAACCTACAATGTATTTGCCCAAGAGGAGTCCTGTCATGTAAGAGAAGACAAGTTTTTTCCAGAAACATTTTATTAAACAAAACTGATACCAATGCACATATAGTCAAGTTAATACCCTCTAATAGAAAAAAGCATGTCAGTCAAGACCAAAATTATCTTCGCTTCTGGAAGATGTTGCCACGGCCCATGCCACGGCCTCTTCCTCTTGCAGCCACTGAAGAAAGAAAACAAAGATGACATGAATTTCACATAACTGTGTATTTATCTCAACAACTGACAAGCAAAACAAACAACACTCAAAGTCTCTTGCTTAGAAGCAAGGAAACAAGGCTGTCCTATGAAGTTCAGAAAGCGGTAAGACAGCAAAAAGTCTTCTGCAAGAAGAACCAGAATAGTTACGCAGTCTTGCTACTTAGAATAGATGCAGTGAATACTCAAACACTTTCTGTTCCTTCTGTTCCGACACACAAATTTGTATAGCCCAAGAGATTTAAAACCCCACACTCTTCCAAGGTTTTGCAACAGAACCCAGTATGTTTCAGCACATGTTACTCCCCACGTAACCTTACCACATTTGCTAAAGTTAACCAAGGACTTTGCAGCCTGTGATTATTACTCAATCTTGTTATAACTACATTGTTCCCCTAAGAAAGGTACAAATGAGAGTGGACTACAGAACAGCTAATAATTAGTTTCCCAGTAGTTTAAGTACTATCTTTAATATCTGAATGTGTTTTTCTACAAAAGCTTAATAAAAACACCTGAATCCTTCCCTAAGTATTCCAAACGGCTAGTGGCCACGATCACCAGAAAACAGAAGACAAGAGTTTATATAAAACCTCCATTTAACAAGACTACTCACTATATCTAAATTATTGTAGCATCAATATTACAGATTCGGGTAACTGGACAGTCTGAGTCTTGACTCCCACCATAAGATGAAATATACAGAACCAATGCATGAACCAGTAATCTCTCAGTTTCTTCCAGCTTACATTTCCTCAGTGATAGAGACGACAGATTTCCAGTTCTTCTACAGGAAAACGGGGGGGAGAATCATCAACAAATTGTACGCACCTTGAGCTTTGAGAATAGCTGCTTTTCCTCGCCCAGCTCCAGAACCCTGGTTTTTATTCTTCATGCTCTTTAGCATAGGAGCATTCTTCAACATATCTGGTAAAATGAGAAACCGTATCTTGCTACCTCTGATGTACACCTGTTCAAGCTGTGCCACTCGTCCATCTCTGTACGTCACCGTTATGTTGGACATCTGGAAAGTAAAGATCAGCCAGTCCTCAGAGAGGCCTCTAACACAGTTCTGTATTCGTATTTCTCTTACCTGCAGAATATGCAGCCAGGATTCAAGTACCAAAGCCAAAGAGTTCCCAAGCATACTGCTTTCTCAACTGGAGTTGTAACATAAGGCATCCAGGACTATTTAAACATACTCTTATGCCTGCTACTACTCAAGGAGGCCCAGGACTTTTGCTTTCTCCCTAGTTTGCAAATTAGTTTTAGCAGCTTTATTAGTTCTGTTTTCTCATATTGAATCAGTTTTAATAAAGCTGTCCTAGTCCTAACCATTAAGGAAGCATTCTGATTTCAACAACGACTTGCCTAAAGTCAATCAAAATTAAATCCTCTTGGGATGACTAAAGTAACATGCAGTAAAAAAAAAAAGCTTCAATTTCTTATACCAAGGTTTGTTTATTCTTACTCTCAGTGGCTTTAAATAAAGAACTCCAGCAGAAACATTGTTCACAGAATAGAATCTTAAGAACCCTGATATTATTGACAGGAGTGCCCAGTCCAACTCTAAAAGGGGAAAGAATAAGCTCTGGCCTCTTTGGAGCACTCAGTAATCCTGAATCCACTTCACTATAGTAAGACAGTTTACATGCATCAGTACAGTTTTCTTTATCCGAAGACTAAAAGCAACAGTCTTTTAATCAAGCTGCCAGTAAACTAGCTATCAGCCTTCCCAGACACAGATCAGACAGCCTTCCCTCCATCCTTCTGAAGCAGGTATACCTGACAATTCATGTTGTCTTCAGCCTCAATAAGTTTGCCTCGGTAAACCTCTCCTGTATTGGTCTCACATGTCACAATATGGCCTTCAGCCTCATGCAGGACTTTAATTGGCACTCCAATTGACATGTTTGCAGTGCTGTGGCTCTACACCTGACACAAGAAAAAAAACAAAGGACATCATTACAAAAAAAGATGTAAGCTAGGTTTTACCTACACAATCTATGATCTTTCCCGGTGTAAAGCACTGATTTTTCCTCTCTTGCCCAAACACACCATATGCTTTGACAGTACATTAATAAGACTTGTCTAGAAAGATGCCCACAGGGGGAAAAAAAAAAAAAAAAGTCTTAAAAGAGCAGCAAAAGTAACTCTTTTCCAGGTCTCTTCTGACCTAGTAAATTCACTTGTAAATACCAGATAACAGACCATCTGTATAGCCAGATGCACCTCAAATGGAGACAGCTCCAGGTGCATCCCATAACAGTACAGCCAGCCTGACCGCTAAGCTGGACCTGTAGGTAGCACAGCCATGCTGGCAGACCACATCACCCAAGCAACTGGCTGTCACCGTTTGAGGCTGGGCCAGCACTTGAAGCAGACCGCAGATGCTCTCTATTAACCCCTTCCTTCTCCAGGAGGTGAAGGAGAAGACAAATGGGAGAGAGACATAGGGTTGGAAAGTTAAAACTACTTTAAT
>NW_009599918.1:0-34774 GCF_000690535.1 Cariama cristata
TTTTTTGGCAGGGGGAATAAGATACTCTGGCTTTTACATATATTGTTTGGTTAAAGAGCACTAGTGGATTACAGAGGATAAATAGAAGTCACTTTCCTAACAGAGCTGGGTTTTGCATTAATGCTGGGCAAGGCTCGTTGTGCTATAGGGAGGTATTTTGAAACAGGACAATACTTCAATGTCCTTCACACAGGTGTCATTGCAGGAGGATATATCTCTTATATGCACTTCATATGGCTGCCTGAGAGGGCGAGAACAGCAACAATACCAGATAACTGTTTAAGATGGGACGTCAAATTGCAGGTGTTCATGGTCTCAATATTTATGTATTAATTACTCAGATTTGCATAAAAGTAAAACATTTTAACTCATGTAAAAAACCCTATAAGCCAAAATGGCTGTTGATATCAAAGAGCTATCCGCTTATGGTCTCTCTCTGCTCCTTTCTTCCCATATAAAATTCTACCAACTCCTCCTTGGGGAAGGAAGCTGCCATCATAAAAAGATCAGATAAAGAGGAGAATAATAATGGCAGCATTAGCAAGAAGCTCTGCGTAATACCGCTGTTGCTGCCACGGTACCTCTGTCCTCCCTAGCAGGTTCCCTGAAGCAAGATGCAATATATCTCTTAGTTTGAATATTTCATTTCCAGGGGTACCTCTGCTTTTCTTTCATGTTATATTCAGCGTTACCTATTTATAACACTTTTTAAAACCAATTTTCCAGCTTCTTGATATGGTACAAAAGAAACAGAAGCTATGTATCATTGTAATCATAAAAGGCATGAGGAAAAGGGGAAAGTAATAATTGTTTGCAAATCAGGTTATGAACCTTAAGCAAAAATAAAAGTGGAAGAAAGAGGGAAGAGAGTTTTATAACCTCAGTAAATAGCAGAAATTACAATGTGCTGTGTACGTTTGGTTTGTACTTTTATACCGAGTTAGTGGATAAGGATATTTATCTGATGTTGTTTGCTCTACACATAAACTCTTCTGATTTAGATGATAGATAGAAACCATTTATACAGATAAACACAGTAGGGGTCTAAACATGGATCCCTGTGGAACACCAGATGTGAGTAAATGAACATTTGATTTTCCTCTTGTCTGCTTCTGACAACCTGATGGATAAGAAACCATCTCCTGAATTCCCCTAAAACCTGATAGCACTAATGCAGATAATAACATAGAGTGAGATATGGTATTTATTAAATCTGCTCTCTAAATATTAATACGACAGCAGCTGTGATCTTTCTACTCTTTAACTGTACTCTTTAAGCACTGTGTCACTTGCTAACAAAGATAAATGCACAGGACCGATGTAGAGGGTTTAGGACCACAGGGGTATTCAAATACTTAAGATTCATGCAATTTAGAAATTAATATTCTACATCACAATTGATTAAATAAAAGGACTGTGAGAAATTTACAAAATTGCTTTTAAAATGGAAACAGATTGTGTGAATGGAATAAAAAGCAGCTATGTTAATTCTTTTTTGTCCATTGTCCCAGATGGATCTAATGCTAACCACTGAAGAGTGTATTAGCAGAAAGGAGCTTTAGTATTTCATGAGTTAGAAATATCATCTCTGAAGTGTCAGCAGTTTTATATCCATTTTTCTCTCCCTCTCCAATTCCTCCATATCTCTGAGACGCAAGTCTTAGAGGCCACCAGGGGCCATGTCTTGGCCAGATGCTTTTATTCATTATGTCATGTCTTTTCCAGAGTTAACTGTCAAATGTACTTGTAGTTCAAGCATTCTCGGGTGGTGGTGGGGAACTTCCAGTGCAATAACTTCTTACCTAAAGTTAAACTCACCAATTCACTCTTGCCAGAAAAGCCCGTAAGCCCAGCACCTCTCCCAGGTCACATGTGCTGCTTATTTATTAGCCCAGTTTGATTGACTTTGGCTGAACTGGGCTTCACATTTATCAATGAAAGTGCAGCAAGGATCAGTACCAACTTTTGCACCAACGGTAATTCTACTTTCTTTCATGTAGTGTAAATCCCAGTCTAAGGGAACAGGGAAAACTGAAACTGTTATCACTGACTCCTAGGAAAGCCTGTGATCGGTTGCCTTAAGCAGTTGGTTTCTTTATATCTCTGGGAGAGAGTTACAGTGTCCAAACACAAACTGCGGAGCTCTGTCCACATTTGTGTGGAGCTTGAAGAGCTGATCATGTACAGCTTGCATTGACGGCAGGCAGACCATGAGGTGGTATTTAGTGTCAATGTTCAGGCAACTTCTGGAGTCCCACTTTAGGTGCATGGATTTAGTGTGTTCTTCATGTTCAGATGCATACATGTGTGGAAGAGGAGGCCCCATTTGTTTCATGTCAACTTCTCTGGAAAGAAACTCAGTCTACAGAAAAAAGCCCCACTTGTTTACGCCGAGACTAAATTGCAGAAATGACAGGTATAAGGGGAAGACACTTCTTGGAGACTTTCTTGCTAGATTCATCAAGGATCCTTTTGGCTCAGCTTTGTCCAGCTAACTGTCCCGATTTGAGCTGTTACACTTCAGAGCACCTGTGAATCTCCTCAATCTGGCATTTCTGATAGTACAGTGTTTGTGGGTATTGCAAATGGGCTATATAGCCACCTTCTACTCCATGGTGGCATAGCCTCGCTCTTGATGAGATACTGCGGCTTTGTATACTCTTCTGCATCAAGTCTATCAGTCTCTACTTGAATATGTTGATTAGTGATTTTGTACTGGATTCAATAAACACAGTAGCAGGTACTTAGAATAACTCTACTGTTAGGAATCAAAAGCTAATTGGCTTTGAAGAAAATAACCCCCACACAATTTGCACCACTCCACTGATCAGAAACTGGACCATGGATAATTGAGACGGTATGAAACACCTACTGCCCCATGCTCATGATTTTTGGATCCATTAATTCCTACAATGTTTTGTGCCTACCTACAGGAGGATGTTACAACAGCTTAGTTCATTATAAGCAATTCTGGCCCATTTACTTTAGAATTTTGTGGCTGTTAATCCATAAATATGTAGAATGCAAATTTGCAGACAAAGGAGCTTGGAGATAGTGACTCTGTTCTGCAATCCGCTGTTTCAGTACAATGTTAAAGTTTAAAACTTTATAAAAATGAGAACCACATTTTCACACAGATCCCTGTATGGTTATACTTGAGCCTAAATGTGAAGAAGGTTTTGGATGGTAGATGGTTTGGGGGGTTGTTTAGGGGTTTTTCTTTTGTATTGCTTTGGGGGGGGGGCTTAGGGTATGAATCACAAAAAAATTGTGTTCAATTCCAAAACAAAACAGAAGTTTTACATGGATTATAGGAGCACTGAGTTTGTGACCAGTATAATGACATTTGATTCTATACAAAGAAAAAGTTGAGTGAATTCTGTTTCACGCGATAAAAATGTTATTCAACATTGTTATTGCTGCTCCTGTTCTGCTTTTTAGAAAGGGGAAGGAAGGAGTGTCATGGTGCTTGTGACAGAAAAACTCAAGCTGTCATTGAGTGTTGCTATTTTCAATATGATTCTAATGTCAAATGAGGGGCAAATTTTCACAGATTTAGCATTTTGTCTTAATCCAAATGATACGTCTTGGAAATGTTTTTCTTCTCATGGCTTTTGTTAAATGATACATTTATAAGTCTTTCCACAGCATTTCAGGATGCTAATTGATAGTTCAGATGCCTTTCTCCCAGAAGACAACAAACTCTGTCCCACTGTTAAGTAACCAGCAGATTTAACAGCATATTTTGTACACAATATTTTCCTAGATCAAAGGGGTTTTTTGAACATTTTTGATATATGATTTATAAAAACTTTGTAGTCTGGAGATCCAAGTTCCTGTAAGGAAATTTAAACTTACTGATAGCAGGCTTGGGTTTCTTGGTTTACTTTTATGAATCCCTTACAAATCATCCTCAGATGCATAAGAGTAAACCACTTGAAAACCACTGTTATGGATTAAAATAGTCTCAACAGATAAAAATATCTTGTTCAAAAGGGAAATTTCTTTCATCAGATCTGGTAAATTTATGCTAACCTCAAGTTTTCAGCCAAACTAGCAACAGAGTAATTGCTAGGAAGGACAAGAATTAGGGTTCTGATGTTAATATTAAAAGAGGAAGCCTTCTTGGAATAATGAAGTCTTATTTTCGTTTCATTTGATTTCACTTTTTTCACTAGCACAAATCTAGATAAGAAATTGCTCATTGGAAATGGTATCCTGAGCGAACAACAATTTCTGTGAATGGAGTCGCCATATTTTTTTGTCTGGGTCTGCAAGAAGCTGATCCAGTCTAATGGGGAGAGAGAGCAGCAGCATTATTCATAGCAATATGTAAAGTACCCTCTTGGGCTCACCATACATTTTATCTTTCATTATCAAATTGACACTCCTGCATGGGTAGATTCATTCTCTGGCAGGGAATACCACAGGCTATATTTCTGTACTTTTTCTCCCTCTATCCAGACTTTCTCTCAGTGCCTTGGTAAATCATCATGTTAAATCATTAATAGTGAAGAAAGACAAGCTACGTAAGCAATTATATACTGATTAATGTCTAAGTTAAATCCCTCTGTTCAAAGATATTGCTGACCTGCTGAGTATCTCCACCATATTCATTTTCTTTGTTCTTTGCTAGAAGCTGATAGCTTAGCATTCCAAGCACAAAGGCAGGAATGTCTTTAGGTTCAAATCCTTATGCACAGCACTGAACATGAACAGTAACAGTCTCTCTCAAAATCAATATGGGGGGGAACACGAGGGCTGAAAATCTTCAGTAAAGCTTTATCTGGCCGATAAAATTCTGCACATGCCCTCAAAATTCTCATCCTTGTCAATATCGTGGTGGTTCCAGTGGTACTAGCAGTGACGGGAACTCTCACGGAGACGAGCCATTAGCGCTGGCAGTACTGCATCAATTCAGCCTGCTGTGAGTAAGTGTAGATGACATAGTGCTTAAAATGTGGGCAACCATAAGTGCTTTTCTCCAGTGGAGGTCCCAGTGTTACTACTAACATGAGAACCAAACAGGCGTTGGCTCATGTAGGAATGGTTTGAATCATTTCATTGTCCAAGTGTTAGAGTCTGTACAACGTGGGCAGGGAAACAATAGAATAAAATCCTGACTGGTGAAGCAGGGTGGGATTCAGCGCAGAAAGATTATATTTTGGTGTTTTCCTAGTGATAAAAAATAATGTATAAAATACAGAAACTGCTGGTATTCCCCGAGATGTCTATGATGCTCAGTCTGTATAAATACAATGGTAACATCTGTAAAGTTATTTTACAGGTGAAATTCATTCTGAAACGGTACCATGCTAATCCTTATGTATTTTACTGTAGGGCCTTCCTGAAAAGAGGAGGACACCCCTGACAGACACCCACTAAAATCATGAGCCTCTTTTGCTGCATTGTACTAACAGTTTGAATGCACTGATTTCTCCTTGCTGTAATGTAAATGTTTAACCACTTACACCCAAAAGTATGCTCACAATGGTAACCTTATGCCACAGACATGTAAGTCTGTGCTACTAGCTCTTTGGGAAGTAGGTGGTGCTTTCTTTTTGTGCTGAGGAGCAAATTACTGACAAATAGCGTTCATGTACTTAATAGCTCAAAAGAAAAAACACTAATATTGTGTATCTGCTGACAGAAAGAAATATTTATAGGACATTTGCATTGATCATACTTTTAGACAATTTCTGTTTTTAAATCAGAAATAGATATTGAAATATGACTAGCAAGTTCCACTTCTCTACCCCAGAAAATAGGAATCTAAGACCAATCTATTTTTTTTTTCTTTCCCTTAGCTATGCTTCCTATTCCTTTGCATTGCGATTATGTGTTCTCTACTAGACCATAGCCCTGATGAGAGAACATCGTTCAGTACAGTTGTGCTGCAGTCAGGACCAAAAAGGTTGTGGCATGCTAAAGGGTATCTTCTGTAACCTCAGACCGCTCTGTATGAAAGAACGGTAACGTGAGAAGGATGACTTTGCAAACTCTCCTTGTTTAAAGCTTAATCCTCTCCCACTAAGGTTCAGATCTCTCGCTTTGATATGCAGGTATCAACCTTTGATTGCTGCTAAGTGTGTCCAGCTTTCAACTGGGGACAGATGCCTCCCCAGGTATGTAGCAGAAGTGAAAATATACTTTTTAGCCTGACCAGGGACATGCATTTTTTCAGACACACTGAGGTGAGAAGCTATCACTTCAGAATTGTTACTCAAGCTGTCCTTTGTGCTATTAGTGCTAAAATATTCATTGTATATTAATGTCTGGTTATACCGACATTTTGTGCCAGGTTCTGTTATAGCCCAAGGACCACATTGGAATGTAGGGTTGAAATAGAAGTTGAGTGTATCTTCAAAGGTATTCAACTGCTGCACTGAATGGAAGTCCAGCAGATCAGTTCCTTTTGCTGTGTACTGTGAATTTTTATTGTTTCACACATATAGCTCTGCACATATTTAACAATATTCACTCAGTTTCTTTAGAGGTACCAGTTGTAATGCTATTTGTGAAACAGACATTGCCCTGGAATTTGAACTTTGTGCTACAGTATTTCAGCTGTTGTAGTCTGTGTTTTTTTGGCAATGCTCATTACCTGTATGTCTTTGTACCTGTTTTTCCAATTGAAGTTATTCAACACTTGACAAAATCTGGCACAGGGATTCCAGGAACATTGTAGCTATTAGAAGTTTTTCCTTTTGCATGATATTATGTCCGAGTAAGAATTTTCTGTCAATCATCATGAAACACTGTCGTAAATTGTGCTAAGTTTGCGCTTCTTGAAAGTGCCACTACTCTCACACTTTCTTACCTCCTTCTCCCAATACCTATTACCATTCCATCTCTGTTATCAGGCTAAGAAAATCTATATTCTGTGCAAGCTTGACTGTACTAGTAATAAGCAATGGACTACCACAGGCAAGAATCACTCCAGTAGCTCATGGTAGGGCTCCCAGCCACACTCCTCATGATCCTCTAGAAGAGACTTGTGTATTGCCCTATAGCCCCCTTGTAGACACCAGCCACCCAGCTTGATGAGAGAGGTCCTGGCCGTGCACCCTGGGGCAAAGCTGCAGTCCCTGCAGAGGTCCACCGGGTTGTTCCAGGGGGTTGGAGGGAGCAGGTTTTCTGTTAGCTCTTACCGCAGTGCAGGCACACGTGCAAGGTAAAGGAGAGCACTAGCCTTCTGGGTGAGCTCAACTAAAGTCAAGAAAAAGCAGAAAAGCAAGCACCTAAAGTACTACAGTAGTTTGGGGCTCATGGGCATGGAATAAATGGAAGAATGAAATATTCAGTTGCTGCAGTAAGACTCTCTGTGAAGAACATTTTATTGCACACAGTGTTTCTCCCTCTCACATTCATTTTCTCCATCATCATTGTTTATTTTCTTCTGATGCTTTAGGTTGAAAAGGTCCATTAAAATAATGGAGTTTAATGCTTGAATATATTTTTTTCATCCCTTCTTTTCCCTTTCCCTCCTTCTCTCTCCCTCTTTCTCATGCACACACAGTAGTTCAAAAGCATGGTCCAAAAGCACAAAACAAGATCACACACCAGATGAGGGCTCCTGAGCATGCCAGAGTATGAATTACTACTGACTGGGTAGATGACACTGCTCTTGGTGTTTTTCAGAGAAGGCTGGCTGACTTATAGGAAAACTAGTAAGTCCTTTCAGGCTTGCAAAGAAAGGTGAAACTACAGGGAAGTAGCAATAAACAAGTAAGGTTTTAGGGACTCCCAGTGTTCTTGAGGGGAAAATGTGGCAAGGGAATAGAGGAGGCAAGAAAAGGTACCTCTGCTTCAAAGGAAAAGCAAACAGACTATAATCATTCCAGAACAGACATAAAATTAATAGCACTTTGAGGCAAAATATTCTCTCCTAAGCGATGTTTGGAGAATATCATGCTAATAAATTCAGTGTCTTTTTAAAAGTCTATTAATTTCATCAACTTCCTCAATGATTTGTGAAACAGGATGACTCATAGATAGCGGTGGAGCTCAGGACACCTGTGATCTCTTGGTTTTATTGTCCTTGCATTTGACTAGTTGTTTCAGCACTTTGCACCTGTTTTCTTTCCCTCCCGCCCCCAGTTTACCCTCTGTCTTTTCTGCTGTAACTTGTGCGCTGTTTGAGAGACAGTAGTATACTTGCAGTATACCTACCATACGGGGCTTGATTTCAGCTAGTGCTTCAAAATGTTACTGTAATTTAAAAAAATCAAATTTGTGTCTATTTTTAATAAGGATGAGTAACAGACCTTCTAAATTTTTATTTTAGTGATGTTCCCTTTTTTGGTCAAACTTACAAATCAGACAATCCATCCCCTAAGTTACCCCCATCCTTAATAAACTGTTAATATTAAAAGGGAAATAATCACTTGTATTACATTGAATCTGTTCTTGGGGGAAAAGTTGTGTTAGTAAATTCTGAGGAAGAGAATTGAGGCTTAGGGGAACCAAAGCTTGTTAGGTTTGTCAGAAAGGAGACGAGCATGGACGTAGGTTGTTTCGTGACACACTGTAGAGCAGTGTGTTTTAAGCTGCCCATAATCATGCATTAACCTTTCTGATCATGCTGGAAATACTATAGACTCTGTCTCACAAGCTCTCTTGTTTTCATGGATGGATAGCGTTTACAAGCATCTATATATTTCCCTGTTAAATCAAAACCCAAAATGTCTTCTGGGCTGAGATGTAATTTATATTATCAAGACTGCAGGACCCACTGAGTCTAGAGCAAATGGAAAGCAACTCAGTTTTTATTTAGAGATGCAGTGCAGAGCAAAAATAAGACTTAGATTACCAGTTGATGATGGGCATTGAAGCTAATCCTGTACAGCCAGAATGGCATGTCACAAGGATAGAAGGAAAAAGCAAAGACATGGTATTTGGCAAGAAAGTAAACAATTTGTCATGGTTTAACCCCAGCCGGCAGCTAAGTACCATGCAGCCACTCGCTCACTCCTCCCTCTGTCCCCAGTAGAATGGGGAAGAGAATCGGAAAAAGGTAAAACCCATGGATTGAGATAAGAACAGTTTAATAATTGAAATAAAGTATAATAATATTAATGAAAAGGGAGATAGAGAGAGGAGTAAAACCCAAGAAAACCAAGTGATGCACGATACCATTGCTCACCACCCACCCACTGATGCCCATCCCATCCCTGCCTGAGCAGCGATCAGCCCCTCCCAGCCAACTCCCCCCAGTTTCTATACTGGCCATGACGCTCTATGGCATGGAACATCCCTTTGGCTGGTTGGGGTCAGCTGTCCTGGCCATGCTCCCTCCCAGCTTCTTGTGCACCTCCTGGCTGACAGAGCATGGGAAACTGAAAAGTCCTTGGCTTAGAGTAAGCACTACTTAGCAACAACTGAAACGTCAGTGTGTTATCAGCATTATTCTCATCCTCAATCCAAAACACAGCACTGTACAGCTACTAGGAAGAAAATTAATTCTAGCCCAGCCAAAACCAGGATACAATTATAAATCTTAAAACTCAAGTTATTAAACAGTGAAAATGACTGTGTGAATGATGCAGCAGTAGAACATGGCAAAGGTTTGTGAGATGCCATTAGTTTATCTCAGGGTCCCAAAAATGTAATTTTATTATTGCCACTGTTTCATTACTTGTGCCCAATAATGTTTTTCATAGGCAGAATGTTTCCTAGACCTTCAAGAAGTGGTCCAGACTTCTCAGTTTAAAATAGATGGGGAAAATATTCAGGGAACATTAACTTCAAGCAGGACTGTCTGCTCTGATTGACAGAATTCATTACAGAAGGTGTGTTAGAGTTTTTGTGCTCTTGCAACTGCTCAGCTGGACTTGAAGCCTCACTTCTCCAAGCGTGATTCAGCTCAGATCTCCCTCCACCCTGTATCACTAATTTTTTTCCTGGTCTTTATGTGGCAACACAGAAAACTAATTTTGGTTAGTTTCTTAAACAAAACCTTGCTAGTTCCAAATTCTCTGTTAAACCCCATTCAAAATACAACCGGATCTGAGAAAGTCTGTTTCCTCTGCTCTCACTCTGCCTTTGCCTGTTGAGGTTGGAGGCTCGCCAAAGCTCAATGAGATCCCTTGTTTCTCACTGCCCCGGCTTATAGATGTAAGCATCACAGGAAATTTAGCCATATCTACTTAGGAGTCACCAGGATTTTTCACATCCCGTGACGGTTGTCCCAAGACGACACTCAAAAGCATGATGAAATCAATCCCTAGAGGAGACAACTCTCTTAGCAGTGGCAAAGTGCTTAGTGGAGGATGCACTGTTTGGGGAGGTCTCCCAAGAAAGGAATTTACCTGCCTGCCTACCTACCTAATAAGGCACATCCTGCAGTTTTCCTGGAGGGCTGGCTAGGACTCTGAAGTTGTTCTTTATTTATTTAAAGACTTTATTTAAAAAGGGAAGTGACAAGAAACCTCCCCAGGCATTTCCAGATGCAAAGATTCCTGAAGTTTGGGAGTATTTCAAAGATGTTTGAAGCTGATAAATCCTCTGAAAAGCTTGTGACACACGTGCAGGTCAATCCTAAATGGGATATATACTGTTAGGTATCTAGGCATCAGCTGCTCATACCAAGCTGCTCTAAGGTGAGGCTCAGAAGAGAAAGCTCACACAAGCTAATGTTAATTTGGAGGTCAGTCTAGAAAATTGTAAAGGTCCTTATTGGCCTTAAAAATCTATGAATTGATAGCAAGTGCTGGCAAAAGGTCACTGGTCATAGATAAAAGGCTAACCATCAGACTGTCTAGCAGACTTCCTAACAGTAAATCCTAGATTTGGTTGTCAGATATTGTTCGGTCACTTTTCTTCCCCTTGAACAGTTTCATGCAGATGTTTGCTACCTGTAGGCTGCTCCTCAAAAATTACCAGCTACTCCAGAACAACACGTAGACCTTCCTGTGAGCCCGTCCCAAGCATTTCCCGAAGTATTTTGCGACAAGTGGTAGAGCAGCTCTCCAGTCTGAGTGCCTTATGATTTATGAATAACTATGGTTTCCATTAAGCTGCAGAAAGGGGATAGTGTGTTTCACCCTGTGCTGAGAACCCCATTTGTTTCCGTTGCTGTCAGCAGTTTGCATAAGTGAATGATTTTATTTCATGTGAGAGAGAAGGCAAACACACAAGTTATCCCAGCAGTGGAAGATTTGTCAAATAAAGCTTTTAATAATGGTGTTATTTGACAGTTTTATAGTGCTTCAACTTTCGAGCAGTTTGAAGGTGGTAGGTTTTCAATAAAAATTAAGTCCTTATCTAGAAGAAACTCAGTCCCTGTTGTTTTAAAAGAACTAGTCTTGGCTGTATTGGAGCACCTTAATCTACTATTGAAAGTAAATCTCAATCCTTTTCTGTATTAATATATCTTGCAATCCATCATCAGTAGGTATTCGGTGTATTTTTTTGCCCTAGTATATCAAGGTGGCCTGATAAACCACCTTCCTAACCAAACTTGTTGGGTGATCATTATGTTTCTCGCAAGAATAAATTATCCAGTGTAGTTCTCTGCAGCTTACTTAAATAGTCTGGCAGCGTTTTCAGTCACTCTTACTTATTTCTTTAATTTGTTTAAGGGGTCCAGTAAGTTATTCAGGTGAGTAGAAAAGGAACAGGGAAGTTGCTGGTTTTCACAAGGTCAGAGTTAATCCTATCTGTGTTCATAAATCATTGTACATCATAGGATAACCATGTAGCAACTGAGAATAGAAAACCAGTTCTGCATTGAAAGTTCCCTTGCTTAAAGGAGGGGTTTTTGAAAGAATCTAAAGCTACCTGAAGCTCCATGCCAGTTAAATAAACATAAGTTTAAAGGGTTATAGTATTTGTAGATCTGCTCCTTTTGTTACAAAAGTTGCTTGATCTTCACCGTCCTGTGGAGAGGTTAGATTTTAGTACGAGCCTTTTACCAAAACAATTTCTGAGAAAGAGAGGGCTCGACAAGCCTGATAAATGTTTGATTTGGACAACTGGAATAATAAACAATGGTATGGGTAGAAGCAGCATGTCAGATTTAAATTATCTGCCCAAGTTCACAGATAAAGATATTCTGAGAGTTAAAATTTGATGCGAAGAGATCCTGCCTCCAAATTGTCTTATAAGCTATCCTCACACTAGTTGTATAGACACGAACTGGCTCCATTAAGCACAGAGCCCTTTCTCATGCTTAGGAATTCAGTTTATATATTGCTATACCAACGGATGCTTACAGGAAGAGTGCTCAGGTGGTATGTACCTGGCAAAATTAATTCCCATCCTCTGCATATCAGACAGAACATCCTGCATCCCAGTGATTTCAGCTAAGTTTCAGGAATCACTAGGGTGAAACGTTTCTACTTGATATTCTCATTAGCAGTGTTGTTAAAACCAAACACGCATATGGTACAGTGCCACAGTTTTTGTTCCAGAGATGTTACAATCTGGTCCAGTAAACAAAATGAGCAGAAGACAGGAGCTGCGAGGAGGAAGGTCAAAGAAACAGGAGCAAGATTTTTAGCTGATGTGCTAAAGCTCTTCTTACAAACTGGTGTCTGCCCTAAGAGGGCTTAGGGGAATTTTTATTTTCTTCTTTCCACTAGAACTAGAGATTGTTCTGTTTGAAGGCCTTGAAATCTTAGAACCTGCTCTAGAAAGAGTTACTGGTTAGGTATGCTCAGTCCTGTCCTGCCTCTCCTTCCACGGCTCAGTTGGGGTGTGCCAGCATGGCATGGGGAGCACTCACGTGGTTAAAAGCAACATCTGTTTAATTCCAGGGGAACCCCCTCTCACTGTTATGTGATGACTTTGATTAGCAAGGATCAGACTGAGTCATTCTGTGTTCAACAGCCCCTTCCTATTGTCAAGCCCAGGAGAAGAGAGGGTAGAGATTGGGTTTTATTTACTGATGACTTGAGACAATGCCACTAGAGAAATTGGAGGAGTCTTTCCATTGACCTTGTGGAAGTTGGATAGTGTCTTGGAGTTGTGCTGTACATGTTGTCTTTTTATTTTATAGACAGTCAGCTCAGAGTCTCCCTCATATCTCTTTCTCCCACAGTGCTCAACTCCTCTCTCTCATCACAGAAAAGTCTGACAGGAACTTTCCTTTCTTATCTGTCTCTTTCTCTGTGCTTTCCTCCCCCTCCTTCTCATTCTTTACCTCCCTCTGTCTCTCTCATTCTCTCCCCTGCTGCTCTCAGATGGCTTGCTTTGCTCAAGGTCTGCAGGCTGGCATAGAGCATGCCTGGAACAATATGTTCCTATTAAATTTACCCTCTTTCACTGCTTCCTGAAATTAAATTGAATTTTACTTTCAAGTTTGTTTGTTGAAATCTCATAATAAAAACATCCCTGAATGCAATCGCATTTAATCAGAAAGCTTTCTAGCATTTATAATGATAAAACACTATTTAAAAAAGGCATGTTCTAGTGTTTTACAGAAAAGAATAAGCATGTTTCTTATTTACAACTGAAATTATTTTCTAAAAGTCCCTCTGAAGACTGAGTTCTCTCCATGGGTTTACTTCCACAGCTTTCACACTACTTTGGCCGTTCCAAGATCACCAGGATAGACAGAAACAAAACTCAGGTATTTTCAGTCTTAATCCTGAGCTTTATATTGTAGCTTGTTAAAATTCAAAGTGATGTTAATTCCCTGTATACATTTGATCAATATTAGTAAGTTCTGCATTTCTGCTAATGGCTGCATTATACTATTGTAAGACTGTTAGGTTTGAAACTAGTCAAAGGCCTCACAAGGAGCACAGTAATGCTGTTCAGGGTTGGACCTTTAAATCAGATAAACACAGATCACAGATTTTGGGGTGCTGAGCCACTATAGTTGTGTCAGTGGAAGTAAGGGGTTTTCAGCACTCCTGAAACGCTAATAGTTTGCACATTTCAGGATCAAATTTGTGAGAGCTGGACAAGAAGGTGTTTACGCTTTTGAGAAGTATGTAGAATAGTATGCATTGCACAGCTTAAAATTGCTGTAGTGTTAAAAAGCCACAGGAATATTTTATTGTTTCAGAAACATTCTTCCTTGATGTGACTACAATTTGAAACAAGACCATAGCAATATCACCATGGTAATATATAATAGGATCTATTTCAGAGAGGAAAATAAGACATGTAAAAATTGCAGATTGATCAGCCTGGAAGGTTCTGCAGGTTTGGGCAACTCGTTGGCAATTCCAACATCTCAAAAAGTAGAACACTGCCACAAGAATATGCAAAACTCCAGAGCTATGCTGTGCCTCTCTGTTGTGCACTTGCTTTATATGCTGAAGACATCTTGACATCAATGGGGTGTTTTCAGAGTAGAATATGTTTGAAGTCTGTAATAGAAATCCATTGTAGAGAGAAGAGGAAGATGTAAATGTTGGCAATAGTTTGACAGATCTTTTTCCAGTAGTGCTTTGGAAGATCCAGTGCTCGTCTTTGTTACTACAAATGGTGGTGTTCATCAAAGCACACTGATGAGTCTCCAACTAATTATGATTTTTCAGTAGTTTGCCTGGAATTTGTATTCAGTCCCTTATTAGACAGAGTGGGCACCACAATACAGAATTATCTTGCACCAGGGACGCAGGGTACTGTACAGACACACACACACACAAAAAAGAGATCTGTCCTGGCAAGCTTACAGTGTAAATACTGTAGCAGACAAAGGGTTAAGGATGAGAATGTACCAGATGATCCTGAGCTTAGTGGTACAGCTTTGTCAGTTACATACAGGGTATTTTACTTGCAAGTAGTCAAGAAGGAGAAGAAAAAAGGAGACTGGCTGCTCTTTGCAGGCTGCCTTCTTAAGCTGACAAAGCAACTCTAGTGGGTTACCTTGACAAAGGTAAGTGTTGAGGGAATGATCTTGAAGAAACATGAAGCTATAGCAGCTGTTGACATTTTGTCCGAGAAGCAAAGTGAAAGAACATGGAGGAGCAGAGAGACGAATCTTACAACAGAGGAAGCAGCAGCAGAGGAAAGGCAAGCATCAACATCTGGAAACGTTCAGCAAATACCTACTGTCCATTTCTACTGCCAACTTTTCCTCATTAAAGTGGAAAGTGTTGGCAGCAACTGGTTATTGCTCCAGAAATATCTGGATAGCTTCTTGTCTCGGCTACTAGAACAAATTTCCTTAATAAAAGTCTCAAAACAAAGTAACTTGCAGTGGCTAGGCAGCTGATTTCTATTGGAGAGTTTTTATAGTTTGTCCCTATTTGAAGGGGAGATAGTAGCTAACCTAGGGTTATCTACCTGCACAAAGCTCAGCTATAAATAGGAATGAAGGCAGTGGTATAGACCCAATTGCTGCTACGTAGTTTAAGAATAAGTTGAACAGACCTTTGCTTGGAGAAATCAAAGGATATAATCATAAGCTGCTGTTGCAGGGGACAGGCTAATGATGTGCCAGTGATTTTTATTGCCTTGGGTTGTAAGACCTTGAGGGACCTTATGGTCTTCCCTCGGACCTGAAATATTTCCACAGTTCAGTGCTACCCAGTAGATATAGAATGGCAAAAGATTACTTCTCCATCAGCTTAAAGATAAATCTTGAGACCTTGGCAACCTTTGGGAGAAAATATAATTGTCTTCCTAATTAAAATTGATTTTTTTCAGTGAATGTGCCCTTCTATTGCTATCCCAGCTGTATAACTGACTGTATCTCCCTTATTACAACAGATATTTATGGTCACCAATTGACAGCATACTCAACAGAGTACGCAGTGTGTATGATACTGGCTTTGGCAACAGATCACAGACCAGTTAATCCCTTTGGAATATACATATCTCCCTAACTAGCGCTAAGAATGCCTGTGTGATGTGGTTTTCCTTGTTTATTGGATTATACCTGCGGGTGTTTCAGGTGACGTGTTAAGTAAAGCTATCGACCAAGAGACTAGATTCCTCAATCCTATTGTCAAAAGGAATTAGGTACCTCCCTCCTTCAAACATCTTTGAAAATCCTGGGATTAGTAATTTGAGTATAAATACCAGTCTTGAATATAAACATTTGCAGAACTATGATGTTGGTATTCTTCATGGCTTCTGTTGCTTTAGTAACTCTGTCAGGGTATAACTTTCATCTTTACAATGATATGCCTTATGCTAATGCTTCTGAAGAGGGTTGTAGAGGTGCAAGTGATGATGTGGTTTGGCTTTCAGCATCTTCTATACTGTACCAGAGGTAATAGATGTATCTATATTGTAAGTTTTACTGTACTTTAAAGAGAAGCTTTTGCCTATGTTTTTGGGGCTGGCGCTTTTTTAGGAGTAAACTGGAAAATTAAAAAGGGCAATGTTTCCACCTGTGAACTAAAGAAAAGTCCTTTGAATACACTGAAATATAACAAACATGGTGGTTCAAAAGGCGTTTCAGAGAGATTCCTCAAAATACACTGCAAGTTTAAAGGTAATGGAAAGTGCAGCATGAGAGGAAAAAAAGCCAGCAGGAAATGTTTGCCAGAGTTTCATTGAGTAGAACCAAAAAATTCAAGAGACTGAAAGAGGAGTTTTGCTGTCACTGGACTTTTTTCCTACTCTTCATGTGTGGTACATCCTCTGACAGGTTGCAAATGTACCAACCTCTAGACATGAGTCATCAGCAAGGGTGGACCCTCTCGTCCCCGATGCTAAAAATAGAGATCTCGCTCACTGAGCCTAAGGAGCAATTCTCTGTCTAGCACCTTAGTATCCACCGGCACAGCAGTAGAGAGGGAACACTGAACCACTGATTTATTCAACCTGGAGGCCTTGAACTTGACGCGACTAACCCGAGTGCAGTAAATGGGTTCAAATAAATGCTGGCAGTACAAAAGGCACCATGTTTTATGACGTACAGGATACGGGTCCAGGGGCTCTGGGAGCTGGTACCTTGGGGCACTGAAAATGAAGAATTCCGTCACCAGCATTCATATTGTTGAAAACTGAGCAAAGAGAGGATGCTGTGGATGACATGCTAGTAGAAAAAAATACCTTTTCCTTACCCTGTATTGTCTGAATGTGCCTTTTTTTAGCATGACAGTAATTATTTAACTGGCCTTCTAGGAAGCAGATTTGAAATCTTCTTTTCAACTTGTGGTGAAAGCTATATCAATATTCTCAGATGTAGGGCAGTGGAGGTGAGGGAGAAATAACTCAGTTGCTTGGCTTAAACCTAACTGAACATATTAGTCATGAAATATTTAAACCATCAATATCACACATTGATGTGCAAAATGTTTAATTATGTATCATTTCAGTTATTATTCATGTTAGATCTTAGACCTTAAGATGTACATACATTTAAAAAATAGCTCAGGAGATGTATCAGAAGCGTAGAGCAGCATGAAAAATCTGAAGGCTGGCTGTACACTTTCGTCTTGAAAGTTTTTTTTTTTTTTTTTTGTTAATGTAAATTACCAAATCCTTTTCTAGGGCTTAGTGCAAACAATGTTTCTGCCTTTAGTAAATGTCTCTGGTGAAACAAGATCATTTCAAAGGAAAAGCTTCAAAGTTTTAAACTTCATGCCTCTTCTATTGAGGTCCATATGCTGCTTCCGTCACTGTATCTTAAGTGTGTGTAACTAAGTGTCTTCAGTATTGCATTAAGCAGCACGACTACCATCTGTCAGAAAGAGTTTGTTCTTTCTTCCCAACAGTGAAATTGTACGTACAGTGTCATGCTTCACATGTACATATCTACTAAGTATTTGCTAGAGAAGGCAGAAGTGAAGTTGGTTGGTTAGCGCTTGTAGTAGAAAAGGGTGAGGGCTGTGTTTGGTGGCCCTTTGCTTGATGCCCACTAATTCCACGTCCGGGCTGTGGGGTCTCTGGCTTCCAAGGGCACCTGATCCCACCCACAATGCTGACTGCTGGGGAAATTTCCTCGCTGTCTGTAGGACTGCTCATGTGAATAATAATCAAAATGAGGGAACAGGCTATTTGGGTTCTGGACCTGAATTCTTATGTTGCTGTATTTTTATCGCAATAATTTCAGAAATGCTGCTGTGAAAAGCACTCTACCTGTTTGTTTCTGTAGCTACCTGTGGTGCAGCTGCATGCCACTAATAATTTGCATTGCCAAACCTTATGCTGGCAGTTCATAAGCCAAATGAAGGGGACAGATGAGCAGCAATGGCGAGGAGAGTAGAGTTTTGAAAAATTTCTTTAGCAGTTTTTAAAATATTGGAATAAAAAATATGTCAGATACGTTTACTCTTTTTCACCTGTACAGTAATAAATAGTGAAAAGTGTAGACTAGCCAACTTCCAGACTGTTGGGCTTGAGATTAGAATTTGTTTACAGGGGCAGAATCTAGTCCTGCTGTATTAGCAGCTTTGTTCAGTCATTCATATGCAACAGTAGTGTCACGCAGTGACTACTAAGACGAACACTAATGAAGGTATCTTTTGTTTTCGTAGAGATTAACACATTATTTTCTTCTCGTCTTTAGAAGGCATTCAGAAAGTCTGAATTGCTGATGCCTATATCCAGTTTCATCTTTCAATTAGCGATTTGCTTTTTCTTACAATCCAAGTGCTAGTGGAATTAACCTAAGCTAATTATCACTGATGGACTGATCTTTCTGTGAAGCCTAGAAAGCAAGGCTGTCATATTTCATCTGAAATTTGCATACACATTTGCTTTGTGATTGGATTGCTCAGTTTTGGAAGTCTATTGTAAGGCTTAAACAGGCTCAACTTCTCAGAAGTTTCATAAATTTCAGCTGCAGCAAGAGCATCTGTGTAAAATAAGCTTTAGGTGTATTTAGTTGGAGACCTAAACTGTGAGTTATAGATGCTTGTTGGAAATGGTTTGAAACTGGAGTCTGGGTTGACGATTACTAGTCTAGTATTGCTATTTTTTGCTTTGAGATAGCTCTCAGTGGCTGTCTAATGCAACCGCTGCTAGCACAGATTGTATGCCTTGAGCAGTGTAACAAAGTGCAATGCCTGCATGTCTTACTTGCCCCCTGTGTAGGTGCATTATCTGCCACGGGATAAAACTACGTTGTTATGGACTGTTTGTGTCACAGCACAGCCCCGATGACTCCTAGCTCTGTGCTCTCTTGAATTGTCTCCAGAATCCCTTCAACTTCTGCAGAGTCTTCAGATGAAAATACAGACTATTAGTGGGACAAATTAGTCTAAGTTCAGCTCTTGATTTTCATCTCTGGGAGGGTAGTGAGGTCTCCTTGTTTGTTATGTACCTCACTGGAGCAAAGTAAATCCTTCCTTCTTGGTGATACAGTGTTCAGGTAACAACAGAAGTGAAACAATCCATGTAAACGATGTGCCCACAGGCTGCCTGCAATGCAGTTCTGCAAAATATACTTTGTAGATTGTATTTGTAAATACATTCTGTGTTCTCTTTCACAGAAGGCCTTACTTGCACGTCCTACCACTTTGAATCATTTGATAGATTTAACCACGTTAAAAAGTAGTGGTTTAGGGAAATTTACATCTTACCTCTATAATTTACACTGTTTCCCAGTAAAATGACACTTTCTTATCTGCCCAGGCAAGATGTGCAGCTTCTAAAATCTATTCAGAATGGATGCACTGCATATCGGTTGCCAACTTGTAAAGCTTTTCCGAACACTATTGTGGCTCCAAACGATTATTTATTGAACAGTCGAGCTTGTGAAACCTTCCCAAAAGCTGCAATGCAAAGCTGTCACAAGCATGATTCTATTGAAAATTCCTTACAGAAATGCGATCCTCCAGGAACAAACAGGGCATTCAGGTCTCACCAGCCTTGTAAGAGCACTTTCCTTCCCCATGAATAAGATGACTAACAGAAACGTGCTACACAGAAACAACACCATTTTCCGTTGCCTTACAGAAAGTTTTCTTATCTACTGCAACGAAGTGCAAGTACAAAACATTTTTGTGACGGGGGGAGTTATGTCTGTTTGTGCCCTGTCTACTTGAAGGTATATAGTGCACCAAGGAGAAGGCACTGGAGAAAATTACCTAAGAGCTTGACTTGTGAATTCATGTCTGTATGGTACATGATGGACATGCTCAACAAGCAGCAAAAGCAGCACATGTTGGTAATAGCTATATAGGTGTTTTAATGTTTTTCTGGTATGTTAGTGACAGCTGGAGATGCCTTATTCACAAGTTATTCTTGAGAATAAGGCTTACTGTCAGCTGGTTAGGTCTGTTCCTTCTTTTAAGGACATTACGGTTCACAGGTAGTTTTAAACTGAATCCATTTTTGTGTTTAATTTTGTCCTTGGCAGTGATATTTTTAAAACAAGTAACACTCCATCCCAAAGAGAGATGAAATAAAACCGTGCTAGGCATGGAGTCCACAAGTATTTTTCTAATACCTTTCATTAGAATTGTTCTGATTTACTTCACTTGGACCAAGATCACCTAAGAAAAGAGCTCTGACATAATCTGGGCAATTGTAGACTTTGACTAATCAAAAAGAACAGATTAGTTTATACACACAGCTCCAGTTGGAACGCGGGGGACAGAAAGTATTATAAACTGTGCCAGTCAGGGGCATTTGGTGTATCTTGTTTGCTTTTGTGTGCCAACAAGTGATGCGTTAGAGATCTAAAAATACAAGAAGCTGATGTACAAAAGAAGAACATGGAAAGTGGAGCATAGCAGGTGACTGCCTGTTGCAATTTCTACACAAGAAAGGTGGAAGGACCAGTATAGACACAACTGTATTTACCAGATATATGCCACCATAAAATCCTAATAGTACAGACTTTCGAAGCTCTATACAGCAAGTTGTTCCCTTGGCGACAACTCAGTCGCATGCCCCACTCAGTGGTGCTAATTGTAACACCTATGACTGTAAGAATATGCAGCAGCACCCCACAGTCAGCCAAACTGGAGCATGAGATGTCCCTAGGTCTGTCAGTTTGGCCACAGAGGAGGGCCTTTTCACCCGTAATACAAAGTCTTTGTTGCCCTCAGTGAGATTCCACCCATGGGGATGGTGGGAGAAAAAAGGAGGAAGCCTGCCAATATTTTTAAGCTTCCTAGGCTGAGAAAAAAAAAAATGTGTTCTTAAGCGTAATCTTCCTTTTGCAATTGTAAACCAGGTTGCTTTAGCAGGAAAACTCTAGAACTTAACATGCAATTCTTGGGGGGGAAGAATAATGTTTATTCCCACCACCCTGCAACAATAAAACTGACTTCTGTACCTATGCGTGCATTTTAAGTGGCCAGTATGGTGTAGTCAGGGCACAAAATTCAGCTGAGATGCAGCAGCCCATCTGCCAGAAGGAAAACTAAGGGGGTGAGTGGCAAAAAGCCTCTAAGCTCATGGGAGGGGTGGGAACGCTGCTGGTGTGCTGGAGTTCAGAGCTCTGGCAAACAGCGTACACTGGGGTAGCTCTTGCCAAAAGGAGGAAAGGAGGCAACAGAAGGGCAGTGAGTTGGATGGCTTGGAGAGGGACGTTCTTTTGTGTCAGAAGTGGTCAGTGTTTCACCAGCTGAGTTCCATAAATTGGCCCTGGGCTGTCGATGCTAGTGCCAGCTGTTAACTTTGTAGCAGCCATAATCTCAGCAGGGACAAATAGGTAAAGATGTATTGACAAATGGCACTGAGCATAATAAACTGCTCATCTTTATGAATGCTGGGATCCAAATGATCAAAACAGATGTACAGTTTCCAGATCTTAGCTGCACTGTCAGAATATTCCTGGTTTCCTCTTGTATAGTCATCCATAATGAAAAGAAAATAAGCAGATTTGCCTTTCTCTTGGGCCTTTCTTTATTGTTCACTCAACATTAATTACAGAATATTGTTGGAATAGCAGACTGGCAGGCACCAGCACCCTGAACAGAGTATGTCGCTTACTCCTGTCACTTCTGCACGTAGCCTATAGCTAAAATTATCCTCAGTACAAGCATAGCATTGACATGATCATGTGGGAAAGCATCATTTTTGTCTACCCCTTTGTAAATTTAGGTTATCCCACAAAAATGTGTCATGTTGTAAGGCATGGGAAAGGAAAATGAGTGAAGGCTGCTGTTTTCCCATTGAAGCCATGAAAAAAGAAGTAGGGAGCCAAAGTCAAAAAATATTTAATTCAGATCAGTTAACACAATGATTTCTTATATTTTCGTGTCAAGGGGATTGTAGAGGGTGAAAAAGAAGACACAATGGAAATATATGCCTTTAAAAATATTTGGACACAAAAATTCTCTCCTGATTTAGATGTGATTTGCAAGTTCATCAAAATGACTTTTATACTTAGCGTTGCCTGAAGTGTTTGGGGTCATTAGGGACTTTTCAGCTTATCAGATAAATCCTATGTATCCTGCCTTGCTGTTTGACTATAGCATTTTTTAAAAGACTTGTCAAGTCAATGGGTTACCACATCCCTAAGGCAGTGCATTTAATAGTTATAAAGTGCTGTCCTTTGCTAAGTGAAATACCAAGTGCTGAGAAGAGTATACAATTCTTAAGCCATAAGCAAAAAGATGAGTTCTAATATATTTCCCATGTACAATAGGCATAAGAAATTCAGAATACTGCCTGTTTTCACTCTGCCCAGAATGATAAGCATATTGCTTATTAAATATTAATATTATCAAGCTGATGCATTAAGTTACAAGCAGAAGTGACTCAAAAATCAGAATATCTTGAATCTTAGACTTCCCAGTTAATTGAAACCTACCCTCATACAAATGGTATGACTAGCACAATTTCCTGGTGGACTTCAAGTCATGTTCTAAGGGAATTCAGCCTCTCTGTTTGGCTCTAGGCTCCCAGAAAAGACTCCGATTATTGACAAGGACTTAGTGCATTCTGTGCTGCCTAGGGCCGTTCTCAGCAAGCCATAGAACTGGCTGCCATGGAACTAGGCATTTTTAACGCCTTAATACGCGTGGACAGAAACTTGCACGATCTGTACCAACTTCCCTTCTGCCAACCATTAGATAGCAGTGATGAATCTGAAAATCTCCAGATTCCTGTCTTTAGGTGACTAGTATTTAGTAACTGGCCTCAGTGAAGCTGACAAGAACCGTGCATCTCTGAGAACGGAGATCTCCAACAGCAGCAGCGGCAGCCTGCCACGTTAAAGGCAAGATGTTGGCAGGCACCTTGCAAGTCAGAAGCTCCACAATCTCTGACATGAAGTATTTCTGTGGAATTGAAATACTCTGGTTTTCAAGGGGCTTCCGATTTTTTTTTTCCCCCCATAAATTGATGAGAGAAAATACTCTGAACTGCACAAATGTTTCCTTTTCTCCACTTTGTCTTGCTTTCTATATAGAAGCCTGACACACTGGGAAAATTATTTTAAAAGCACTCTTCTCCCCCTCCAGTATCCCATAACCAAGAGCAAAATAGCAGAGAATCAGGACTCATGTTCACAAAGGGGATCTTGTTTTTTAACTTCCCTGTGCCTTGTATCCTCTGGTTGGCAACATGAAAGACACTTTAATATGTGAAATAATTTAAAATCTGTTAAATTAGAAATAAAAGTTATGCTGATCTTTTCTGGGTATCTGCTGGTGCAGTCTAAGAAGTAATATCATTAAAACTCTCTCCTGCAGCCTGTCAAGAGAAATAATATTTAGTGGGTGTTGAATTTCATATGATTCAGCTCAGTCTTGAAAATTGGCAAACCTTTTATACTCAATTAGATTTAAAATCTGCTTTCAATACCTCATTCTTCATAGACCTGGCTTTTAATGGAACTCAGAAACAAAGCAAACACCTACCTCCTCAAGTAGGGATGTCTGCTGTCCTTCTTAATGTAGCAAAAGTCTCAGACAGAAGCACTGTCTTTGTGGGTTCAGCTGAGCAGTTCAAAAGAATGATCTTTTGGCCCAAAATACCACAAATAACATTACATGTGAGTAACTGAACTACCATATTGTTCAAGTCAAGCGTGCATGAAGTTACATGAAAACACCATCAGACTTTAATGCATTCTCTTAGTAGCTATCTAAGTAAGATAAAGTTAACCATAGCACAGATTATGTTAAGGCAGTGCACAGAATGAATATTACTTGTATTTTTGATATCCTGCCAAGTCAGGATATCCTGCTGTAAGGTACAGTGAGTTTTGGGCTGTACATGGCCTGTTTTTCTCTGCTTTCTTTTACATTTATACTAAAGGTAAATTTCAGATCTGTGACTTCCTCTGGTGCATTACACTCAGTCTCAACATTTCACTTTTTTCCATTTGGTCTTACTGTCTGGCACCATCTCAATTGGAGCACCTGTTTCACTTTTTAAGATTGTGTGATTAAAACTTCGGTTAGAGTCTTTTTTTCTTGGCTTTGGGACATGATACTCCCTTTTAGCTGCAATTTGTGAAAATTGTTCTAACTTTTTAATGCTACTTGATCTTCTCCTGAGATTAGAAATAACACACAAGATACTATAGAGATTATAAACCTGGCACATCTAGATTTTACTCAAGACCAAAAGTAGAAATAACTTCTCTCCTAGATAAAGCTGTTCTCACAAGGTGTCCAGCACAATTTTAGAAACCTAAGAAATGCAATTTAGTGCAGCTACACTTTTTTTAATGCAACTTAAACTTAAAGCATTTAAAGGATATTTATTCTAACAGTATAATCTTTATCTGGTTCATTCTACTATCAAAAAGAAACAAGTCTTATCTTGTCTAAATAGACAAGAGAGACAGAAAACAGGAGAACATGAACATTATCATCCCTGTCTTGCAGGTAGGGATGTAACAGACTGCGTTCTCTGCACCTTCGCATGAACTGAAGGACTGAATTCTTATTTTTCAAGATTAAGTCAACTGTCTTTATGACAAAGCTATTTTGTTTTGTTTATACTGCCACCAAAATTCTCAGTATTTTTCTGGAACAAATGATGATACAGTAGCATTTTTATTTTTAATCAGCCAAGTAATAAGTGACATACAAAGAAACCCAGAAATCTTCAAGATTAATCCCAGTCTGTTTTCACTGACTGTAACGAGTGTTCACAGTTGATTTTACAGAAGCAGGGTTTGGTCAATAAGTGATCTCTTGCAAATTTACCACTCCTAAAACCTAGTAAAGTTTAATTCATGGACAAATTTACTCAAATTTTTTTTAGGATATTCAGATGTCTTCTAAGCATCTGGCTTTCTCCTTACATTTCATTCTTGTGTAATTAAACCTGTTCACAAGCATTCATTCACTTGACTATTTTAGAATCCTGCTTGCCTTAATTTAATATCTGAAATTACACTGGAATGTGAATCATTATATAGTTATTACAAGGGCTTTCTGCATGTATGGAATAGCCTTCATCTGTTTCAATATTTTGTTTAGCCTTATTGAGAAGTCAGCATTTCCTCAGTATACGTTCTATACAATTCTAAAGTTTCTGCTGCTATTGAGTTATGAGTTGTTATATGGTATTTAGTTATTAAGGTAATATTGTTGCTGCTGGGAAGAGTGAGAAAATATAAAGGAGAGAAGAACCCCAGATTAATTCAGAGGTGCTATTTTCTTATTATCTATGGTCAACTAAGATCTTTTTTCAAGAGGGCACACAGTCATTGCATACAAAGAAAAATTACATTGGAAAAATACGATTGAATTTGAACTTCCATCCTTTTGGGTCATATGGATCTATCCTTTTTCCCAAATCAGGTACTCTGGGAAATTCAAAGGCCAGACTTGAGCTTTGAAACCACTTCTTTTCCAGTGGTCCACAACCTCTAACCACCCTGTGTGCTGAAACCTGTTTCCTGTGGAATTCTGCTTTGGGGCTGAATTGTGGTTTGGGGGGAACTCTGTCTGAAGCTGCATATGCAGATTTTTCTGGAGTCTAATGGAGTGTGGACATACTCTGCAGCTGTTCTCCCTGCTGGGCCTCCATTCTTTACTCAGATTTCTGTCTCCATGAAACATTAAGAGCTCTATCAAATTTGGTTGAAATCAGGAAATGTGTCCAAAATTCTTAAAGACAGAGGCATAAGGACTATGTGAATATATGTGTGTCTCCTTTGGGAAACAAAGCAATAGCGTCCTTCATGACATGTCAGGTAACGAGAAGTTGAGCCTGTGTTGCTGGGGTGATAAAAACTCCATAGTCAACACTCACAGTAGCTTATGGTACAGACTGTGTAAAGCAGATGAAATCCTTACCTCTTTAGCTCCTTTAATTCAAGAGCTGATCATATCCTGAGAGTCCTCTCCCCTCATCTATGGCACTGGGAACTGAGCATGCAAAATTGCAAGGGTGTACTCGTATGTCCCAGCATTACCACTGACTTCTTTTAATCTTCATAGTGATCAGCTCTATTATTACTGCTCATCAATTTCAGATGTTTCATTTTTTGCAGGTCTTTTTTTTAAGCATCAGTTTAATGTACTGCAGCTTAAAACAGTAATCCTGAAATCTAGCAGGGCAGCTAAGAGTGGGGATTTGCCTGAAGAAATGCATTCGTTACAGAAATCATATTTTGGGTAGGAGGGTGACATACCTTTATCCTGTCCTTGTGTGCTGCCACGGTAATAAGAAGCTACCCTGGGAGGAGGGCCAGGAAATACAGGCTTTGGGGTACAATCTAAGCATGTGAAAGAGGAGGAGGAAAAGCTGCACACTAAGCAAGCACAGATGGCATGGCACTGTGGGACAGAAGGGCTTGTTGGAGGCAGTGTTAAGTAGACAGTTTGGGAACTGGCTGTGAGTTTTAGCAGCTGATTCAATCAAACCACCTGCGCATAGCCTGGTTCCACCTTATTATGCCTGCTGCAAATTAAGAGGTAGAGTGCTTACTGTGGAAGCTTGTGTCTGAAGTATCTGTGCATAGCTACTAATACTGCATAAGTGCATGTACAAGCAAGTATACATGCATACATGTATGTAAAATATATGATCAAGCTTACGTTTTAGCAACATAAATAAGGAATTTAATTTGTCTCCTTTTTCACTCCACCTCCTGATCTGGTCCCCAGATTCTATTTTTAATGTAGCGATGTAAAAACACTCAAGATAAAGAGATTAAAAAACTTTTAGGTCATTATTATATTGATTTTGGTTTGGAATACCAATTAGAGACTAGTAATCTGGGTTTGCGAGTAGCATGATTGTAAAATTGTAAAATGTCTTAGAAAAGATCAGTGCATTTTGTTACTTCTCAATGCATTGCTGAGTTTAAGAAGCAAGGAGAAAATAATGGTCTGTATAAACTGAGCTCTTCTCTAGTAATTTGGATAAAAATTTGGCTGCCTCCTCCTTTATAAGCTCCCAGGTGGATTTTCATTCTTATAGAGGGGTGCAGAGGATTAAAGGTTTATTTCTAAGAAGCTACAATTGGCTTTTTGGGCACTTAGTATGCTCCGGAGACATTCATATCTAAACCATTCAGGGATAATTGCATTAGTTGCCTTTTCTCCCAACTAAATTATTTGAGTACATTAACAGTCAATTTTGTGTTGACAGGGCATGAATTTCTACTGATGGGAATAGAAAGCTTTGTATTATCTCAAGCAAAACATCAGTCTAAACTTTCAATTCTAAGAGTATATCATTGGATCAGGGACTTTGTAGATGATATATTGCAGATGGGAGAGATCGATCTCATTTTAGCAGTAATGGGAAGCAGTGGATTTAGCAACCGATAAACCATGTTTCTAGCTGGAAGTGTTGCTTTTAACCCAACAAAGCTTCAGCTCACAAGCCACTCCTTCAAATTAGATTGTTCATTTTTAATGCAAGTAGCAATTACTGATGTGACAGATAGCAGACCTGATCTTGCTCCCATCAAACTCTGTGGGAGTTCCACCATTGATATCACATAGGGAGACAGCAGGTATAAATGCAGTCAAGTTAACAGGGCATTGATATATGTCATCTACATATGTTTTCACCTATATGTGTGAATGCCAGTAATATGTCCCTTGTGGCTTTTGACATTAGAAGGTCATTTTGAGCCAGTCTAAAGAGCAGTTTAGGAACAGGTGAATATGTCTGTAATTCCTTGTTTCTGATGTAATATGTAGTAATTCCTTGTTTCAGATCCAACTGCACGTGCAAATTTCACTAAATTTGCTTTTTGTTGAATACAAGCAGCAGGCAAAATACAACCCAAATTAGAAGTGGATCCCATCATCATGCTGCCTACATTCTTGTCCAGTTCTGTGTTGTTCAATCTTCCATCTCTTTGAGAAGATTATGTCTCCTTCCTAGCGTAATAATCTAACTCATTCTTTCACAATTGCCCCTTCCTGATGTCTTCGTTTTGCTGCATCTTCAGATGCCAGTGGCACCACTCTACCCTGTAATCGACTTCCACTTTTTTGGAATACAAACGGTGCCTCCTTTCTTTTTTACTACAAACAGTTACTAATAATGGTCACCACTTGCCTTCTCTGATGTCCAGAAGACCGGCCCATTCATCACCCAAAGATGTCATTCAAATGATGCAATCTACCTGCCAACAAAGTGAACTATTTTGAGAGCTGTTGCTTACTATGCAGAGCAGCTGCTTCCCAAATCTGAAAGCAATAAAAATGTATGAGTAGCCCATAAGTTTTGCTCTTCCCTCCCACACACACATGCAAACAGAAATGGAGAAAATAATGTAGTATTAACTTTGTTTTGTCAAAGCAAAGGGAAAGCGAGAAAGACGACAAGGCAGAAACCACACCTGACCCTTAGATTGGAGTTTGATATAGAAAGGTATACACTCAGTGTCCACATAACTCTGAGGAGAGATTGACTGCTATGAACTCGTTGAGACTGTTTAAATTCATCTAGCACTAATCTTTTACCTGTTATTTAAATACTACTGCATGTAAAATAGAAGCCAAAATAGTCACTCTCCCTTTTGTAAAGGGGTCTTTGCTAATACAAGAGGCGAATATTACAATAGTAGTTGATATTCTTTGTCTGAAGCAACAATTTTCTGCAATAAAAATGAAAAATAATTGTATAATTAAAACTGTATCTTCTTGCAGTAGGAAACAGAATCAATGTTGTATATAATTTGGCAAATTCCTAACTGGAAGCATTAAGGATGATTTATCCCCAACTGGGCTAATTGTTTGTAGTCCCTCCGCAGTCCATGAAGAAAAGACACTGCCACCTCCATCCCATTCTAAAAGACTTTTCTAAAGTACAGAGCGTTTGCAAAGATGGTAACATGGCCAGTTCCCAACTCCTGAATATTTATTGCATTGCAAAACTCTGCTGCAAATCTTGGTGAATGTGATAACAAATATTTCCACAATTTTTTACTCTCAATAGCTTTACTGTTTTTATAAACTGGGATTACATTGTTTGCAACGTCTTATATTGGATGGGTAGTGTCAATGGAGTTTAATTATGATTGCTCAATTTTTAGTTGAATGTAGATATAACTAGCAGCTAACTGATGAGCAACAGATTGTCAGCTTCTGCTTTTACAGAGGGGAGTAATATAACTTTTCACAGTACAGTAAAATTTGTCATCCAAGATACTAGAGAGACTGACATTGTTTCATATTGTGAACTTTACTAAGTGAGCTTCTGAGGACTGCTAGCCAAACTGTTCCTCCACCATATGTACAAATTCTACACGTGTGGATACATGACCGAATGCAGCATATTGGTTCTGAACAGTTTAAAAGTAAGAAGCTGTTGTAAAACCTAGATCTAAACTCAGATCTGGATGTGAACGTTTGATGGGTACTTGGAACTGAGATTTTGTTGTGGACCCCCTCCCACACTTGTATATGAATGACAGAAATTAGAGAAGTGTTCCTCTTTAAGGACTAGATCTGAAACCCTGGGTATATGCTTTTATAATAAAAGGTAGGGCCGTGTTGTGGCAGCTCTTTTTAAGCATTAGTCACTATTGAATTCACTGTGAAATTCTGCATAAAACATGATAGCATGCTGTGGCATACAGCAATTGCTGTGATGGGATGGAAGAGTATGGAGAAAACATATTAGAAATGCAGTGGCTAAATGAAGTTGACATGCCACATGGGATATTTTGAACTACATTTCACATTTCAGAGTAGAAAAATCAATGTAAAGGGAAAAGAACTTTTACAAAATGAGTATCAGGGGCTGATCACTCTTGGAACTTCTTTTTGGTCTTTCTTATCTAACTCCAGAGTATAGTGAAGGATGCTTTTTCTGTCTGTAATATATTCTGCTGCTTGCTTTATAGTGAAAGAACAGCTGTTGAGCAAAAATTCTGCCTTCGGCAATATCTGTTAATTGATGTGTTTCCTCAAAAAAAAACCACCCCACAACAAAACTTAAAAAAAAAAAAAATGGAAGTACTGTGCAAGGTGTTTAATTTCTAAATATAATAGGTGACCCAAACCTGTTAAAAGTATTTAAGAAAATCATTTTATTACCATTGTTTGTCAGCACTTGTGTTGTTGATCCAGCTTGCGTTGACTTTACAAGTGGGACTAAATGGGTCATAGCAGCCACTTGGGTTCTGCCAATGTCTGAGATGGGGGTGGTGGTGGCAGGAGCCTGCTCCCTGGGAGGGACCTGCCGTCCTTCAGCCTCTTCCTCTCTCTGAGAAACCTCTGCCAGCTGGCAGCACCTCTGAATGGATAGAGATGCTTTTGGTGGGCAGAGCCACAGGAAAGGAAACCAGTGTTAACTGGGCATCTAATTTTTCAGTTGTCCACATTCAAGCTAGTAAAAGCTGTTTACTGTGCAGGGGAATTCAACATGCTGGAAATGGATGCTTGCGTTAGGTCATCTTATTTGCCCTCCAGCCAGTTCAAAATTGTCTTCTATCTTCTGTTTTCCAGTCATTTGCTTTGTCCAATTTTAACTGACCTAAATATCCAGGCTTTCATTTTCCTCTATTTTTCAATCCAGTTGTGCTAAATCTTAGCAGCTCTTTTCTGTACCTGGTCTGAATTTGCCTTTTCTTAATTTTGTGGTATAAATGGGGAAGAAGGGGGGAGTTAGAAGCAAATGAATATAGTTTGTGGGCTTTTCTATCTTTCTGATTTTTGCCTAGAAATTAAGAATAGCTTTATTGTCATCTTGTCACAGTGCTAATTTTGCATCCACTAAGACACTCAGGAAACCACATGAAATAATCTGATTTGGTTCACATTCTGTCTGGAGCAAAGCAGCAGGCTAAGTCTTGAATGCAGCAGCAGACGAGCTCTTGCAGCGCCTAATCAGGAAAAGGAAGAACCAGAAAAACTGTTCTTGTGAAATTCCTATCACAATTTTGCTGATAAAAGTTGTTCACATAAGCTTCAGATAACCATCCAAGCTTGTAAGTGCTCATCTGCACCATCTCCAGGTGGTTTTGAGGTTTACTCCTCACTAATGAAAAGATGTGATTGAAATCAAAAGAAGATATGAAATGCCCTCTCCTCTAAACCAGTAGCTATCACTCACTGTAACAAAACATTGCAGATAACATTGCTGGCCACTTTTCTCTATCCTTTGCTTCAGTACCAAGAATATAGAGTGAGCTATCTTACCGATTCTGCTGTTAAAAAAGAAAGTAATTCATTTCTGTCATTACTTACCAATAATTATTCATTTAAGTCTTGGCAATAGAGGATCACAAAATTCCAAGCTGATGGAAGAAGTTCAAAGTTTTACAATGTGCCATGAACGCTCATGCAGAAATTATGTCCTGTGAAATGTTTGGCCATGGAAAGTTCAAGTGTCACCCAGCTGTAATTATAGCCTTGGTTTCTGAGAGGTTTATAATTCAGCAGCAAAGATGATGCCAGCACGAACTGAGCATGCTGTACTGGGCGAGGCTCAAAATAATACCTTGATATTTTTCTTTCAGGTTATTTCCTAAGGATGTTTGGCAGTTTTTTTGTTTGGTTGTTTTTTTAATGGCAGCTATTTTCTTGTATTATTTGGTATCATACACTAGAAAATCCTCTAAAGAAAATGTAGGCATTTAAATCTGGTCTGTACTATGCCTCCAGGAGATAAATCAAAAATGATTTAGTGTCTTGAAGTCACCTTTGTACCTTCTGGTATCAAAGATTTGGATCCGTAGTATAAAAGCAGACTTCTGGCTGTTTCCTTAAAAAAAGATGATTCTTGCCCTGCCTATGGGTTGTGCTGCAGAGACAGAGCTGACTACTTGCAGTGCCATGCCTTACAGGCTACTGTATGCCTTTCCCTGAATTGCTGGGGCTTTGGAATTTGCTGTAAAAATGTGATCTCCCAACTCTCTGCTATGCAGTGCCCTTTCAGCAGGGAAGGAGTACATCCCGTAGAACCTGACTGCAGTCTTTAGCCATGAAGTGACTGCGCAGAGCAGCTCTTGGGCAGTTGCAAGTACTGTTGCTGGAGCGGGACGTTATAACCTCTAGGACTGCTTTGCTGAAGGGAAAATTATAACCTTTCTTGGCAATGTGTGTTATAGGATCTGTACCCCTTGCTTGCCCTGTTCTCTCAGCCCTGCAGAGCAGAGGTCACTACCATATTAAACCTTTTCAAGGATGGATTCCTTCAGCTATGCCTCAACACGCTAGTTTTATGAATGCCTTAAATAACAAATAATTCCTCATTAATTTTTAATTGGATTTTCTTCTTCTTCTTCTCACTATGGTTTTGTGCCAACATATTTATTAGATGGAGCCACTTTCTGCAACTTGGGAACAAAGAATTCTCTTCTCAGATTCCTCTCTGAGTTCCTTTTAACATCAATGAAGTAAAACAAAATTGGGTTCCAGTTTTCTAAGCAACTATAGTTAAAGAAAAACGTTTCCTTACATTTGGCCCATCCATCCTATTCGCGTCACTTACCACTCATCCTCCTTCTGATTTTCTTCTAATGAGGAGGGATTGATAGTTACTCTTGGTGAGATTCTTGTACTACAGTGGCCCTTCTCAATCTCTTCCCAGAGCGTGATCATATTTTCAAAGTGTGTGCGTTACCGATTTTCCATCTGAAATATCCCAACAGGTATACACACTTGGGGACTTAGGAAGAGTCTCTACATGAGTCTGTAAGGTTGGGCGAGAGGGTAATTATCATCAACTTCATACCCTCATGGCATTTACCTACAACAGTAAAAACTACCGGGAGAACCGTGCTCCGTACTAGCGTGCTTGGGAAACTGGAGGACAGCCCTTCTGTAGTGCCTGTGCTCCACAGCTCTGGGCACTGAGAAACCGTGGTGGAGAGCATCTGTCTTGAAAGCTTTTCTTTCTAAGCAAAACACTATGGAAAGATGTGGGTGAATTTTCTAAAGGCTCTCGGTAAATATTTGTCTTGTTAATTATCTAGTGTAAATGATAACTGTGAGTAAAAACGTGGACTTCCTTTGTTTTGGTTTGGGGTTTTGGTGGGATTTTGGTCTAGATTCCTGATTTTTACATTCTGACAGGGATGCTGTATGGGGGTGTAAAGGTTTTATGCAGCCTTTGTCTTTCCCAGTTTACCTGCTTCTCCTTGGAACAGTTCTGACTTCAATATGAGGTTTGAGGCTGTTCTCAGTAGTGTCTGGATTTATTGGATCCTTAAAGATTGCTTTGAGAGAAGTGAAAAAGCAGACAGGCAGATCTGTAAGGGAACCAGTTACACAGGCAGCAGATTGCTGGGCTACTGGATTTCTGGGCTTCTCCAGGCTCTTTGTTAAAATGGTCTGGGAAAACAATTTCTCTTCTTATGCTTTTTCTTAGGTTTTGGCCACTACTACCAGTATTCAGCAACTGAAATCTATACTGTTGTTTGTTGGCTTTTTGTTAATGTATGACTGTAGACTTTGAGTATCATAACTTTCCTAGAACAAATCTAGGCTGCAGAACTTAGGAATAATTCCAAGTACAATATCACTTATGTAGCAAATAGTGAAATATTTAGACTTCCCCCCACCCAAGCGTAAGAGCAGAAACAAATTAGAAGCAGACATTTTAGGTACATTCTAACCTCCAGTACTCAGATTTGGGAAAGTACTGTTTCAAGAAGAATTTGCTGATCTGCTAATGCAGAGAGACATACATTAGATTAATGTCACAGCTTGTGCTCAGAAATACACATCACAAAAAATAACAGTACAAGTGTTTCTTCAGACTCCTGTATTCTTGTGCCAAAAAAAGAATACATAAGTGGATTTGGGCAACAAATGGTATCTTATTCCATGAAAGTTGTCATGATTTACAAATGTTCCCACCCTGGTTTTAGTACAAAACCTTGAACTTCAGTTTCTTATGTCTCCAAAAAGAACCCAAATCATGAGATATCAGGTCTTTTTGAGGTACTGGATATTTAAGAGACAAGCCCATCTTCACAGAAAATTCTTAATTGTGTTATGTTATAACCTGGTGATTTCCAAAGTAACAGAAAATTAAAATCTGTATACAGAGGCACATATACGCTGTTTTTTCTATGGAAAAGTGGGAATAGTAATGCTTCTCAGACTTTGTTCTATTGTATAATTTTTTTTTTTAACTTTATGAGAAGGTTCTTTCATTTTTGTAAAATTTATGTATGTAAGAAGCCTGGCCCAATCGCACTCAATTGAAACAGCTAAAAGCTCCTATTTTTCAACTGAAAGTAGCGGCAACACCAGCAACACTATAGAGTGGGCATACACAGACTGTGCTAACAACGTGCTTTGTTAGGAGCGAAATAGGATGGATGGCAAGTTTATATTAAGAGTTTAGATAACCCTGAGTGTGTCCGTCTCTGAGTCTGATCAGTGACACAGGGACAAAAATTAACCTGTACTTTTTGAAGCTTGATGGTAAAAAACTGATGAGAAGGAGGAGAATCTAGCACGGAGCTGCTAGTACGAGACAGCAGTGAAACCCCTGGGTGCGTCAGGCTATGTATTTCTAGTACGTCCAGGGAATGGGTTTAGCACTAGTGCCCAAGGTACAGTGGCCATCTGGGCAGGAA
>NW_009599918.1:34805-47082 GCF_000690535.1 Cariama cristata
CCCTGTCACTCTGGTCATTCGTGCCCTCAAATAAAAGACAGAGACTAGAGCAGACACACAAGGTGTTGCTACAAGAAAGAGAGGATGGAAAAGCACCTGTTTCGAAGGGAAACTAGAAAAGTTTATGTGGTATAAGGTAATGAAATGAAGGTGATGATGGAAATAACAACAGTACAAAATACGGTTCAGAGTCTGTTCCAGGAAAGAAGAATTTGCACTGAATAATGGTGGTACAAGAATAAATAAATCTGAACTGGCTATCAGTAATTTTAGATTGGAGATTGAGAGGGTTCCTAGTTGCAAGAATAACTCTGAAGGAGCTTTCAGTCAGGGATTGTGTCAGCGTGGCAAAACCCAGCTTTTGGCAATAGAGCAATCTTATGCATTGGCTTGGCAGTTTTAAAGAGCAAGACTGCTTCAGCTGTGTGCAGTGGGACTTATTATTAAAGTGCAGTTCACATTTGATTATTTTTCTTGTTGCTCTGAAGAATCAATATAACTGTTAAAGTTTAGTGAATAGCTTTACATAGAATCAAGTAGTTTTAAAATGAGATTTACTTCACTCTCTGATGTACAGCTATTATAACTTGGGTGAGGTGTCAGCAATATTGGAGGTAATACCCCTTTCTAAAAGAGATTAATGTAGCTTTAATTACAAATAAAGAATGCATACCTAAAAATACCTGCTGAATTTTATTTAACTTCTATTGTTATGTCTTCATTATTGCTGATCAAGAGGTACCCATCGAATACAAAATGCTGTAATCAGCATAAAGATGAACTGAAGAGTTTCTTGCACTGTATTATTAATGTAAATTAAAAGTAAGATTGCAACTTAAATAGACCCTTCTGAAAACCTCATTAGTACTTTAATTTATCTGGGAAATAAATTATCTGAGTTAACATGTACAGTAAAAATAGGTCTGGAAACACCCCAAATAATTTGCAAGAATGTTTGATAAAACAATGTAATGAGTTGTACCTAAGATTTCACCTAAGATTTTCAGTGGTGGAGCAGAACTGGAAATGGTTCTGCAACATGTGTTTTGTTAAAAATCTTGTACTCTCGAACATGAAGATAGCAGTTTACATTTATACAGGGAGATGTGCAGGAGGATATACATAGCTTTTCATGACACTTCAGCCACTCTTTGGCACTGGTCCAGTTCCCAATATATGTAGGACCCATCCTACAATAAATCACCTCTTAATAGCCTCAGAGCTCTTCTGGCAGCTGAAAGCATGTTGGGCACCAGAACACATTTTCCCCTTGTCCACATCCCTGCAGTAGGTCCTTTCTGGGCTGGAGCAGCTGTTGCAGTTGCAGGGGACTTTTTTCCCACCAGAAGATTCCAAAGACAGGACTTGCTCATCAGAAAGTTTAGTTGCACTGGCAGCTCCCTTCAACTTAAAAGATGCACGCGCAACCTTGGCCTTGTGCCTGTTCGTTGTGCACCAAGACAGACAGCAGTTGCTGTAAAAAAAAAAAGTCACCCCACAGTAGTTGCTACCTGAGTAGATGAAGTACAAGAAGGGACTACCAAATGTTTCTATAGTACACTTTGGAAAAAAAACCTGACATTTTAACGGCAATAGCAGTCATTCAAAACTGGTGCCACACTCTTCGTCTGTATTATGAGGAAACTTATTTTGCGTCTTAATTAAGTTCCGTTACAGGAGTGAGCATGGCCTGGAGGGCCTAAAGTACTCTCAGTGATAAAGCAGCCAACCTGAATGGTTAAAAGAGAAATGTAATGACAAACTTTCCAGGTTTTATTCTGGACTGTGGTTGTCTCTGTAGGAAGCTCCCTAGCATGCACTGGTAATTATGATTCATGACAGCCAGAATCAGTTTTTGAGAGCTACATTATCAGCCAGAAGTTAGCACTAGTACCAGGAAATCAACATCCCATTCCAGCTATTGGTGTCTTTTGGGGAGATCGTCACAAGAAGACAGTCAGTTAAAAATAGACAGGTTGTACCTTGAGTTTTTAGTTGCAGGTGATCTTCCACAAGGACGAATTTGAGGTTATCCTGTAAAAACCAGCCTGACTCTTCTCTAATACACAAATCTAGATGATTATTTTATCCAGAGTCCTTTTAGATAAAGGTCAGTGGTACATTTTGCACATTCTTTAGTTTGTCAGAATTCATTGCCTTTTTTTCTCCTTCCCCTCCATTTTGCCAACTATTCAAGCTCAGTCCTTTTTCACATTAAAAGAAGAAAGAGGTGAGTGGCTGAATCTATTTGACAATATTAATGTTTGTCCCATGGAATAGCTTTATATTATAAAGTGGATATTGACTCTCATGGAGGTGAATATTAAGGTTTATCAACCCTAGAGGTATGTATTGACCAAGACAAACTAGAGGTCACTGCGACATCAAGAGTAAATAAATCCTAATGCTGCCAAAACAGGAAATCAATATGCATATTTTTCCACTTATTTTGAATGTCATTGAACTATCTGGAAATATCTCGATTGTGTACCTGAATTCCAAGATAGTGGATTTTTTTATTACTGTGAGCAACCCTCTAAAGACAAGTCAGAGGTTGGGCAAGGGTTCAAGAAAAACACTGACTACCATTGTCTCTGAATGAGATGGGAAACAAGCTCTACTTTCAAAATACGTGATTTTTTTATTTAACCCATATTGAAGGAAAGTACCCATCCATACTGATTTTTCAAGCCAAAAATAAAATCTTTCCCAGGGTAAATTCACTGGTAGTCAAATTGTCAGAAATCCAGTTCACACCACAACCTGTAGTGACAAAAAGCTACTTTGCACCATTGCACTAGCCTGACTGTTCTTCAGATGAATAAAATCTGAAATACACTGCTGAGATGTAGCTACGATTTTGGAGTCCTAAACAGCACTACATTGTTACAGCCTCTGACTTTCCTAGAAACAGCCTTTATATTCATGCCATCTGCAGAAATATAAGGTCCTTTGTAATTTTACGTATGTGGCTAGACACTGTTCAAACACCATTGGCAATGCTCCTTCAGAATCCTGAGCAAACAGGAAGAAAAATGGACTCAGTTCTTGCTAAGCAACCAGGTACCAAGATGTGAATTAGAATCCGAAATTAAAATACAATGCAGTTGGATAAGTAGACAGGTAGATACAGAAAGGCAATCGTTTATCTTCAGTATCGAAACATTTACAGTTATTTAAAGACAGGCAAGTCCAAGAGGGTAAGCCAAATAAGTATATTTAACATGGATTTAAGATCATATGTGAGTAATTGGGTGAGGAAGAAAAAGGGATAAGGGAAGAGGAACCAGAGGAAAGATGACTCTGACTAAAAAATGAGCTTTGATGGTTTAAAAGGTCAACTAGAAAAAAAAGCAGCTACTTCAGGTAACAGTGTGTACGTTCATGACTGAAGATTTCAGTCTGATGGTAAACCATACTGACAGAAATTGAAGGTTAGCAGCACAAGGCTCATGGGATTTTGGCTTGGCCCAGGATTAAAAGAAAATGGGAGGTGGGGAAGAGACTTGAGAAAGATGATTTGTTCAGTTATTTTGAATGAAAACGTAGAGCTAAGCTCATGCAACCAGCTGGCGTTATCCCGTAGCGCAACTCCTAATAAGTTTTTGGTTTTGTTTGGTTTTACTTTTGCAAAGTGTTTGCAATTATTAAGAGGCGAATTTCAGCAAAATATCCCCAGGTCAGGAGACTCTAAGACTTTGTCTGCCTGTGCTTTTGCAAACACCTACGTACATGTTTCACTTTCAGGCTGCAGATTGTGCCAAGCAGGACTCTTCATCCTCCATTTGAATCTCCCTGACCTTATTGCAACAGAGACTGGTGCTTAGGAGAAGGAACTGCTGTTTAGTGTATGTGCTTGAAATCTGGTGTGTTTGTTGTTCGGTACCTAAGGCAAAAAAGTTTATTGAAAGTAAAAAATGAGCAAGTCTTACCTTATGTAGAGCCCAATGAATCAAAAAGCAGTCTTCAATTAGGCCCTTGATTGATTATCCACTGAAGGATTATTTACACCTCTGCAATCAGAGCTATGGGGCTGCTCCTACAAACAAGGCATGGCTGATATCACAGCCCATGCAGTTGCTTCTCTGCTCCCGCTGCTTCCTTGGTGACAGCGCTGTTGCTTGTCTGACCTTGCAATGAATTGGCTCAGAGAGGTAAATAAGCAGCAGAATAAACGTACTAGAAGTAGGGAGTAGTCTTCTGCCGGCAGGGTCCAGTCGTCGCCCAAAGCAGGAAAAGCGTGTCCAGGAGAGACTTTGAGGTTGCAAACGTGCCCTTCAGTGGCGGCTAGCTGCAAGATCATCTTGGTTATAGTGTGAAGTGCCCCCAGAGGCACAGTTAGAGTCACATTAATCTGGCATGAACCTGTGCCGCTGCTGCCAAAGTCTGGTCCCGTTGTGTCCTCATGCTTAGCCCTTCTTGCCATCACTAGTGTTCACTCAGCATCAGCCTGAATGGGACAAGGGAGCTCATCCAGCTCCCTGTCTGCTGGCCTTAAAGAAGGGGCTGGGAACAAGCAGAGGACTGGGAGGGAAAAGTGGGATCATGGTTTTTGTCAACAACTTGGATTCATGGTGGGTTTAAATTGATGTATAATCATGTCCCTGCCATTGGCTGTAAAACTTATGGGCTTATGAGCCCCAGGGGACTGCCTGGATGACAAGTAAGGGACATCCCATGCTACTCTTGTACATATTTGACTTTACCGTAACAGCAGCTCCAAAGAGAGTGCCGGGGGGTGACCCTGCTTGCTCAAACTTGCTGGACGGGTGGTGAAGTACGGAAAAGATCAAGGAGCTGTGGAGTACCCCCAGTCCCATGCCTAGCTCACACTGCCCTCTCTAAGCCATGCTAGATACTTTCAGCTAAGAACCATATATCTAGTTATTTACACAGTTTAAATACAAACCAAGCCTGGTTTTTCCTCTGTGTATATTTTTTCCAATTACAGCCTTCTGCTACAAAGAACAAGCCATGTCTCCCTGGACTTGAGAAGAATCTTTTGAATTGGGAGAACTTATTTTTAAAGCCAAGTAATAAGTTTGTCAATCACTTCTTTATTATCAGTCACTCTCTGATGAACAACATTCAGACTTTAATATCAGCAAAGAGACAATCTGAGGAATGAATGCTGAAGTAATAACATGTAGGAGTTTTTATGGCCTGACTCTGTTTCTAAAGTGTATACACAATGGCCTAATTTAACATCAGTGAATGTAACAAATTCCCTGTGGCAAATGCAGCATATGGGAATTACTTTTTATGCTTTTCTTCATGTGCACAGAACTCCCATTAGCATCACACATTACATATTTGGGAAAAAAACCAGCGAGTGCCCAGCCAATTAAGTGGGGGGGGGGGGGGGGGGAGAGGCAGAGGGGGAAGCCCCTTAATTTGTGTTAAGTTTGAGGTGGGGTTTTTTAGTGGGTTTTTGGGTTGTTTTTTTTAGATCCATCCTACATGCTTCTAGATTGATTCATGTGCATGACTGTATAGAAAGAAATCTCATGACTACATTATTGCAATGTAACTGTTGTTAGAGGAAAATACTCCTTCCAAAATTTTTACTTAGTTATTTTAACAGTTCAAAGTCTCAACCACTTTTTTCAGCAGCTGATTATTCAAATATTTTTTTGTGTTAACATCTCCTTTCTGGGTTTAAAGTAGGGATCCGTCCGTTGCAGCCATGCTGTGCAGTGCAAGTACAGAGCTAGTCATAGAGCCCAAAATATCTGCATAATTAAACAGGACCTCCAGACAGCCTCAGAGGTATCCTGGCTTTGTTTTGTTGAACTAGATACACAACAGAGTTCTTTCCGCTGAGTTCAGTAGTTGGCCTAATAAACTATAGGAAAGTACTTTCTTGCTTGTATTTAATCTCACTGGAATTTTCCATAAATCATATTTTCATTAGTTTGGGTTTTGTTAAATCTGAAGATCCAACAAGTGAATGCGGGGTATCATCATGGCTCAGTACTCTTTGTGCTTTGGGGGTTTTTTAAGTGTTATCTAATCTATGGTTCTGTGAGAGACTGTAAGGGTATTTATGAGAAACTGTGGTATCTGAAGAAAAAAAAAAGTGTTGTGTTTTTCTTCTTGTGAATAAGATGACATATGGTTTAAAGTATATTTTCCTGGATTTCCATGAGCTGCATCATTTAGAGGCAGGAAAGCATCTCCAGTGTCTCAGCCTTTTCTCTAAGTTCTGAACTGAAATGAGTTTGACCCAGGTAGATGCAATGGCTCTCCAATATAAATACATCCCTAGCGGACATCATGTTTAAATTTGGTCTACTCATGCTTAAGAAGGTACTGGAAATTATTTAATAAGTTACCTGTGACTATCTGGAAATGGGCAAAATAATTGCTTAAAAAGTGTGTCACGTTCGTCATAGGTTGATGACACTGAGTTCCTGTATGGTACCTATTACATCTGGTTTTTAGTATCTTTTAAAACTGGTTTCAAAGCTCTAATGAAAACATGTACAGAGAGTATCCTCATATTTATCCTTAGAAGTGAGGACTCTGACATAGAAATTGCAACTCCATGGAAGGTTTAGTTGAAAGAAACATCAGAGATTTGAAGACTGAGTCCAGGAGCATCACAAATTTGGATTGTGAGAAGTGTCTTGTCTTCACTGTCATGGGTATTTCACAGGAATCATTAAAAAAAAAAATGAGATTCTGTTCCTGGGAATTAAAGATCCATAGAGTTTTTCATAGCACAAGGAGCTTAGCATCACATTCTCTGGCCAGGTTTTTCTCACCATTAACTACTTGGCAGTGTGCTAAACATCCAGAGGTTGTATTCAGCTTTTCAGAATCTGTGCGGTTGGTGTTTTCTATTTAACTGTAACGTGATTTGAAACTCACAAAAGACTTGTGGTATTTTTTTGTCCTTATTGTCTTTGATGATGTATTCAAATTAGAGGGCAATTGTTTTCTTTTAAACTGTATACAATTTAATGTTGGGGGTGTGAATTGACCTCTTGTCCAAAGAGAGGAATTGTCTTCATATACAATCAAATTCTGAATATGCAGAATAAGGCTGCTGCAGCAGTTGTTATAATTCTGGCTTTATGGACAATTTTGTAAGGGTTTTCCAGACTCTGTCTGTATTTTTAATATGCCTTTAGCAATGCAAGTCTGATCAAAGGGAATAATTTGTGCCTGTTTCTAAATGGCTGGCAAGAATTTTAACAGATATTTTGAGTAATAATTAATTAGGGATATGGTATGATAATTACTACAGAAACACAGGTCTTTTATTTAAATAGGATAATAATCATTGCTACAGTGAGAGAGTTGTTTGGATTATTCAGAGAATCTCATTTCTCAAATAGAAATTTGTTTTATGGAATTAAGTAAGTAACAAAGGATTTTGAAACCTTCCATTGTCAGCGCAACGTTTCATTTTAGTGCCTAATTTTTATAATCATATCTTCTTATTTCTGAGATTCTTTCAGTTGTTTTCCATGCCCCCATGGGGAGCAAGTAGCCAGTTTTCTACTTTTTGCTGTCACAGTAACTCCAGTACAGATTTGGTGTTGTTTCAATGGCTCTGTTCAGATACTGAGCTAAAATCAAGCTCATAAGGAAGATTCTTGTCTTTTTCCAAGAACAATAGATCATGTAACTGAAATTTTCAATTAGTTTTTCTTTTTAATTTCTGAATTCTCAGTCTCAAGTCTAAATCTGGTTATTATTCTACATTAGTTGAATTATTTTTAGTGAGTTATATTTGTACATTATATGCACTTTCCTACCTACTGCTGTGTATAAGGCAAGATATTTCGGCCTCATTATATATTTATTGTAAGGCTCTTAGACTGCCAACTAGGACCAAGCCAGAACAACTTTGGCAGGGACATTTTCTGCTGGAGTTTGCCTTTCTGTCAGAACTAAAATAGCTGTTAAGTTATCAATTGTGCTGAAATTCTGCATCTGCAAAAAACTAGGACAAGGGAAATGCTGACAGTGTTAAATCATCCGGTTTGATAGTATATAATACTTGGACCTGAATTTTGAGGTTGTAATCTCTTTAGAGCTGTGATCTGCTTTGGAAGAAGTGGAAAAAGGCAAAGTGGAAAGTGTTAAAGTTAAATGTTCCCTTGAGTATGGTTGTACCTTCTTGCTCTAATGCTTATTCTTCTTCCACAACTGAAATTTTAGATAGTGAGTTTCTTCATCGTACTGCCATACCTAAATTCCTGGGCTGACTGGGTGTCTGCCTGCAAAGTGCTAAGGTATTGCCCATAGTCAATAGATCATAATGACAATTAGCTACATAACATTGTTACTTGCATTGTAATTAAACAATGTGGAACAACTTCAACGGAGCTTTTCATTTGATGATTTGGGAAAAATTTCAAAAACCCAAAACTATCAAAGCAAAAGGTTTTTATAAGCCTATAGTTTTAAAGACTAAACAGGTTTGGGTTTTTTTAACCAAAAAAACCAAACAGATTAAAAGCAAACACTGTAATTTCAGAATCATTGGCAAAATTACTTTTGCATATAACTACTGACAGTGCCATGCTCCTCGTATTAAGAATGAAACTACTTGCTTAGAGATCAGGGGCATGTACAGGATGAAAGTCTCTGTTATGCCATTCAGGAACAATGACTACATTGTCTTCTCCCTAGAATGAACCTGCTGCCTATTTTCTAACCATTAAACCAGCATCTTGCAGCCTTTATATACTGTATTATGAGCCCTAATTTCCATATCTCTTCCAAAAATTCCTCTGTGACTTGATGCTCTGCCATTTTCTTTCCCTTTTTTTCAGCAATAAAAAGAAAAGGACCTTGCTTGCAACTTTGGTAGGAAGTGAAAGGAAATTAGGTAGCATTGGTTTTTGAGGGCTGCCTTTGTGACTTTTAGCCGAAGACCAGAAGCAAAAATCATTGTTGTCAAAAGACCAGAATTTCTTCTAAGAGCCACCTTAAATCTATAATTTCTATCTAAACTTAGACCTCTTGACATGTCACCTAGTCTACTTAGAGTCAAGGTCTCTTCAAGCCCTCTTCTCAACTATTTTAAGACCTCTGTTCCCTGAAATATAGCTGTGACTTGGTGTGAGTGATGGAGGAATTTGAAAACCCGTATTTTCTTGCTGGCTCACTCATGCAGAGAAGGAGCACAGAGTGCTTCCCTTCAGACTGCTGGGTAGTAACAAGTGCAAGCTCTCACAAGTGAGGAGCTGAGCAGACGAGAATAAGCTTTGTGTGTTCAAATGTAAGCTGCTTTATTTTTCTCCAATCTGAAGAGACATTTTTCACTTTTTTGCACGAGCCAGTAGACTGAGCAAAGATGAGTTTTCTTTTAGCATCTCAGCAAATTTAGGCATCACAATGCAAGAGCTGAAAAAAGTCAACCTTGAGCAGGGAATCGTTTGGGCAACACTGATTTAAGGTGGCTGTTTGTGGGAATGCCCTATTCATGCAGAGCTGAATTCCTAAATCATACAGGTTTTTGCAATTTGAGAGACAGCAGCTTGTGCGTATGTGTGTAGAGGAGATTCCCAGCTCTCAAAGCCTGTTATTATGAGGCCAGACTTTCTTTGAATGCTGCCTGATGCCAGTGCAGATGAAATCAGCAGATTGTAGTGTAATATGGTAACTGCTTACAGAAACTGGTGCGAACAGGGAGGCGGCAGCTAATCGGATTAAGGAAAAGTCTATCACAGCTGCAGCTGTCAGTGGATTTTAGCAGATTTTTTTATCACTGTTTGTGTGGGAAAACACATGATAGAGGGAATCTAATGAATGAGATTGAACTAATAAACAGAAGTACTTTTTGATTGATAGTTGCTTTTCTGAGTAAAGTACTCTGGAGAGGTTCAGGGAAAGTTTTGATGTAACTCTTATGTAGAAGAAATAACCTGGAGACATTTTAGGAAGAGGAAGGTAAAGCGATTGAAATATTCACATCTCAAAAAAAGTTAACAAAGGTTATTTTAAAATCCAAAAGCTCTGCTTTAGAATCTTAAAAACAGGAAAAAAAAATCCTTGGGAACAAGGCACACATGTTGTTATTGCCCCCTCCTGCCCCACAAATACCCGCTCTTACGCTTTTCTAGGAGAAAGAAAATGTCTATGTAGCAAAGGCTGTGGCTGGGAAAGAAAGCATATGAAAATAACTATTCTAAGATAAGTGGTTAGGATCAAGCACACTGCAAATGGAGCAGAGATCGCCACCATGTCTAAAGCCTTAAAAATTTTCATTCTGACATGAACGTCTCCAGTGCTTGCTGAGTCCACAGCTGAGATGGGCCTTGGATAGAAGATGAGGCAAATGATCAACCATTAGTTTTAGTCTCATGTTTGAAAGAGGCTGACTAGAGTAGGTGGCATAGGCATGATGCACAGGGAACAAAGGTACTTTGAACTCAGACCAAAACTAAACTAACAACCAACTTTATGTTCCCAGTTGGAGATCTTCAGGGCCTGGTTTTTCAGGGAATATCTTGCATTGTGCTAATTATGTTCAGAGCACAGCCCCCACTGACTTCAGTTCCTAGAAAAAAGAAATATATCATTGGTGACCACCAAGAAAAGTGATTCTAAAACCTCCCTTTCAGCTTTCAGGAGCTCTATGACAGGGAGGAAAAAAAAAGTGATTTTTTTTTTTGCAAGTGAGAGCTGTGTTTTCATGGACACCAACCTTCGGGCATTCGTCCTGCTTCCTTGCAGGACTAATTAGCTCAGGCATAGCTCCATGCAGTGACGAATATACGTTTTCTGGTTTTATGAGTGCTGTTTTGAGGGGCTTAGTATCTCTTTTAAAGCTGCAGTATCATAAAAGTTGGTGCTTTGCTCCAATTTTATGTCATAGGAAAATAACCAGCACATCTTACAAACAAAACAATGCCATGTGTCGGAAAAGAACTATGGGATGTACTTCAGGTCTTCATTCAAAACAAGTGGTGCTACTGCTGGTATGAATCAATGTAACTAAGACAGGAATCAGAGCCTGTGTTTTAATAATTAGATCATGACAGAAGAAGATCAAAGTAACATTCACAGTTTTGTTGGTTTAAGTTGTAACTTCCATACTGAAGTAGGTTTTTATTTCATTCAGATTTGTAGCTGTACGCAGGTTGGGGTGAATGTACTTTAACCTTCCGGTTCTTCTCTTCGTCATATATTTGTATCAGAATGGAGCAGTAACTGATTGAGGTTAGTTGAGGCAGAAAAGTAGTTTGGATTTGTTGAGTACTTGCTGTGAATGAGGCTTCTAAAAGTCCTGACAGAATCCTTTAATCCAACTTTTTTTTTTTACTTTTTTTATTTAATGCATGCAAAACAAACTGCTGTATCAGTGTGTTCAGTCCTGGAACTAATTGAAGGGAAGAGATTTATTCTGAACTACTAGTGAATTAAAGAAGAGGAAAAAAAGACCTTGTAGAACACGTGTTGTTTTTTAAAAAGAACAAGCCAGACTAAAACTGAGGAAATGCAGTTTTCTAAAGGTTGTTAAATACCTCAGTTGTTTTTCCTGGATGTTTTTATAGTTATATTTAAAGAAAATATTTCTTAAAGTATCCTACTAAATACGAATCATTTTACTGGTATTGCAAGTTCTCCTTTTGTTTCTCTCGTGCTCTTTGTCCACTGTTCTGCAGAGTTCATACCCAGCGGACAGTCTATTAGGAACTAATGAGATTACTTTGTGTTATGGTGTTGAAAGTACAGAAACCTCTGTAGGCAGGGCATTGCAGACCTGTAGTCCCTTTGGAAAGGGAAAGGCTAAAGCTGCAGCGGGAGTAAGGTTCGGAAGGGGATGGCTTTTCTCTACACCCTAGGTATCACACCAAGTTACTGAGCAATACTGTAGTGCTAGTGCCAAAGAGCAACAAATGGCAAATCAAAGTGTTGTACTGTGATTTAAACTTGGACATGGAAAAACACACAGACTTTTTTCCTCCTTTGATATCTCAGTGCTTGTCACATGTTTTTGCCCCTTTGCTGTGATGTCACTACCAGATTAAGAAGAAAAGCCATAGCTCGGTACATTCAGATCTCATTTTAATCCAGCTCCTATACTGGCTGCAAAGCTGGAGGAGATTTTCAGACATTGTTAAATCAATTACCAGCACCCTTTTTGTAGGGTTTATTCTGAGGAGTACGATTCTTTGTGTTGAGAACCCTTTATGCTGCCAAAGTGACATAAAAATATCTTGGTATAAGACCTGCTTTTCAAAGATAATACCTCTTTGCTCAGTGGAAGAGTCCTTTGGCCTTGAGGGATCTCTCAGTCTGTCTGCTCTCTCTT
>NW_009599918.1:47113-87483 GCF_000690535.1 Cariama cristata
GCACACTCATCCTTTCAGATCTTTTCTTCTGTTCCACTGCTCAAAACAAGAAAATTGCATATATGTCATGTTAAAAATGTATGGGAGTAAACAACAATTTACAGCATTCAGTGTCTCTCTGATAACAAAATAACTAGAAATGCATATCTGAAATAACTTCCCACATCTTTGATTGGAGAAGTGTGGAAAAGATGGTAAAAACAGAAAAGTAGTGAACATCATCTTTCAATTTCAAATGCTTTAGTGCTCAGCCTCATTACACTCTCATCCCAGCCCAACCTTCACAGTGTTCAAGCTTTGGCAGGTACTTCACAAGACCTTGGGTTTCCATGAGCAAGGCAGAAACTGTGTACAAAGATGCTTCTGCATGTTGTCCTTTCAAAACATAGGCTTTTGCTTTCTAAATTTTTTCTTCATCACAGTAGCCATGTGTGTGGAGGAGATGAGGTTAATTGAGTTAAGAGCAGAAAACGAAGGACTGGGTTCATTGCAGAAATGTTGCTATTATGCCCAGTAATTGGCTTGTGTTGAGTAGATTGATCCGGCTAATGCTGAATGATCCAAGCCAAAAATTTTTTTTAACCTAGGAAAAGAATTTGTACAGCCAAATAGGGCTCCATGAGATGCCGATAGCAAAGCATTAACGTGCATCCTGTTCATGCAACTACTAAACTAGGCAGTAGTACCAGATCTGTGATTGGTGGCTTCAGCTGGAACCCAGCAATGTGTGTGTTCAGCACACAAGAAAAAATTGGTGTTGATAAGCAGAAACTGACAAGAATATTGTAGCTAGAGATTGTTTGCAGTGTCATATGACTGTTAAATATTTTTGTTTATTCAGTTCATCTCCAAGTATAAGCATCTTGAACTTGGCCTTAATGTATCATACAAATAACATTTTGGTCAGTCTCGACACTTCTTAGAGAACAAGGTCTCAGGTTCCTGTGCTTTTCCACAGCATCACTCAGAAAGCCCAAGCAACTTCTTTCTCCGATAAAACAGTTTGGGAGACTAGAAATCCTGAGGAGTACCAGCTTCCAATCTTTAAGAGACATTGCTTTGTTTGGGTTTGAGAGCTCTGAGATGCCCTTTTACATTGCTTGGCTAGCTGATTGACTATTGAATCAACTTCATCTCCAAGACAGCTAACTTCAAGAGCACCTGGTGCTCTGGAAATTAAGACGTTCAACTCCTGGGAGCCCAAAGGGTGCCCAGTTCCGATCCATTCTCCACAGCAGATGTGCCTAGGAGAGGAGCCATGCAGTGAGAGTGTGAGCTGGTAGGAAAAAACTTTCATGAACTTCTGTGGGACTGGTCAAAATTCAGCTGCTCACATGAATTTTCTCACTTTTGGAGGATAAATAAATCTAATTTAACTTTTCTAATCTTTCAGAGGTATTTTCCCAGCCACTTCCACTCTCCATTAAATACATGCAAATTATTACACAGCAGTTTGAATACCTGGCCAAATGATGCTCCTTTTCTGTTTCATTTTCTCAGTCAAGGCAATGGCAAAATTCTTGTTACTCATAATGAAAACAAGCTTGAGCTTTTGGTGCCTCCAGAAGTATTTCCCTTCAGGAATATTTTAAACAATAATAAGTTGCCATGTTCCACTTAATGCTCCAAATTGCTCCTGACAACCCCCCCTGTTATCTTTCTCTTTCATCATGCTGAACATTGCATCCTGCGCTTCCCAGGCACATGGGAAGGTGCCCAGTGCTGTACCTGCTCTGTACAGCTGAGCCAGCAGCAGAACACAAGCTGCCAGCGGTCGGGTGGTGTTCCTGCACCAGCACCGTGCAGTGGGATGCCCTGGCATGTGGTGGGATGCGCTGGCATGTGGTGGGTGTAGGGGAGGGAGTCAGCCCTTCTGGCATGAGCACACGTGCCTGCAGAGGCTGGATGGCAACCAGTGCAACAGGGCAACATGTGTGACTCTCTTCCATGCCAGGCCAGGGCTCAGCCATGCTCACCTAGAGCAGACGGAGCTTTTGGTGTTTCATGAAACCAGAAAAAACATCCTCTACTCTACCTGGAGAGAAGTTGTTCAAGGATCTGTCTCTCTCAACTGTATTCTGAGCTGATAGTGCATATATTTTACCCTGCTGTGAAAACATGTGAAGAGTGTGTATGTGCTCCAGTGGACATAGGTAATCTTATACAAGATTTCAGAGAAAACGATAACTTCCTTAAACTTGTAGAAAGAACATTTCCTGGGTTCTTCTTCCATGAAAACATGGAAGAAGAATCCCAATAGCCCAGCATCACTCAAACAGGCTGCATAAAGCACAAAGTATCGACCCCAAAATTTGTCGTCCATACAATGTAAGAATGTAGGATCAATTTTTCAACCTAATAATGTCACATGCAAATACTATCCCTCAGTTTGATAACAGATGCATTTGTTTAGGATGTTACAAGCCCCTGCTGTTTGTTACAATCCCTATTAGCTATGTCACCGTAACAGATTGTCAGACTGGATTAGGTTGAGTCACTTAAGAAAAAAGTTTAAAATAAGATGCCTGACTGCCCTGAAAGACACTGGGAGTGCTCATGCAGGCGGTTGGCAACAGCCTTAGAAATGCCAGGGCTGCACAAGTATGTCTGTCTTTGCCTTGTGTGACATAGATACTTAAGCCTTATTTTTGAAAGTGATTCAACGGTTTTAAAGCCTAAGTCTCATTCTCTCCTACAGATCCAAATTGCTTTTCCCACTCCTCTCTCTAAATAAATAAATGATCAGCTCTGACTACCCATGCCAGAGCAGATATCCGCACTCTACATGCATTCCTCACTAAATATTTCAGGAGATATCCTAGAAGCTCTTTGTTATTAAGCAGTTTTGTCATTCTGTGAGCCATCAGTTACCAAACAGTAGCTTAAAATAAACAATACCTCTTCTATAGTAAAAAATGTAGCTGTTGTTTTAACTCACAGCTGCATTGCCACATCATCTTTCTGGAGACTTCACTGTTTAGCCAGTTCTGCTTAACTCTGCCAGGGAAAGGAAATTATTTTTCTTTCCCTTATGCCTTTCTGTAGCACATTTGCATCCTTAAGTGTTTAAAAAAAACAAATTGAATAATATACCAGCCTGTTGAATTACTTGATTTCTCTCCTCATGTAGTCTGGTCCAGACTCAGAGTTTTCATCTCCTTTCTCCACTGGGCCCATAACGGGGCTCACCTCTACCCTCTCTCCATAACTCTGTCCCCCCCTCAGACTGCATCAGCTGGTTGACAAGGAAAAGCCGTTCAGTGCTCTGCAATCCTTCAGGGCACAACTCATTCAATCAGGATGGGACAGATTTATGACTCCTATACTTGGGTCCCAATTTCCTGCACTGACATCCTGATTTGTTTCTGTGACATTAGGGGTTTGCCAGGAACGGTGTTTGTTCACTCTCAAGGTATGTGAAGGAGGTTGTTACGCTAACAGCCTGGGACTGTCCTCCAAAGGGGTGGGAAGGAGCCCCGTCAAAAAAAAAAGGAGCTGTTTGAGTTTGGGACTGCCCTGGATTTTAAATGCATTTTGTTAATCTGGCTTTCCAGTTTCTAACAGAACACCAATAATACAACACCAGTAAGACTCTTTTGTAAGAGGGCAGCATGAAACTAATAGTAATACAAAAAAAATCGTACTGGCTTTCTAGTATCCATCATGCTTGTCAGATGTGTGTAAAGTATATGCCATCTTGTGTTGACAAGCCCAAAAAGCAGCTCTGCTTTTGAAAACTGAAATTATGTCTACTGTTTGCTGTTTGAAAGGCAGGCAGTACAAAAGACCATAGAAAGGTTTGATACTGCCGAAGTTTCGTCTGCTAGCTTTCCCTCAGATTTTCTGAGACAAACATGGATATGAATACATAAAACATGTGAATAACATTTCTGCTCTCTAGGGCAATACAGATAGGAAAAGGAGGGAACCACAGTTTCCCAAGAACTTGTAAGTTAAGCAGTAATAATTGTGAGAAATCTCTCAAAAGTACAATTAGGAGGAGCTTGAAATGACCTGAGTATGAAATAACCTCTCACTTGCCTCCGTAAAAGTGCTCATTTGAGGCATTTACTCCCTGGAAACTTATCAGACTTAGAAAAGCCTGAGCAATTTTGGTGCAAGTGGTGTCATCCACACAAACAAATGCTGAGTACTGAAACATACTGTCAAAGTCGGTGGAAGTTACCCTGTGTGCTATAGCTCTGCAATGCAGATCCTGTCAGTACCTAGCCTAACGTTGTTGATCACGATGGTAGAGGATTAACGTAGTCAGTTTGTTAGTTGCCCCCAAGTGTTTCTGAACCCTGTTCTGAGCTTTCAAAGGACTGTCGTATAGCGATCCTGAACTCACCTATGTAGGCCTGCATGTAGAACCTGGTTGAATTAATTTCTGTCTCCAGTCGAGTAGTTGTGGTTGGACCAAATCAACAAGACCAAACTAGGATTCAGTCAAGGCAGTTCTCCATTTCCCAAAACAGCAATGGTCCTTGAAACTTTTGGGTTTTGCCTGTGCAACTCGCTGTCAAATGTATTAATGTCCAACATCTCCCTATTGGTTCCAGGTTCAAATGTAAAGTGCTGTGAAGGCGTTAAGGAAAGAAGATCCTGTTACTGTGAATTAAGCTTCACTTCTTTTATAGTACTTTTGTTTGTCTGTTCAATGATTTAGCTTTGTGTTAAATATTTAGTGTGGAGAGAAATGCAGCTCATGTATTGTCACATGCTTCTGAAAACAGGGAGGGCAGGTAATAACTGGAGCTGCAGTCCCATTTCTTTGTTAGCAGAAGAGGCAAGAGAGGAAGCATCAATGCTGTTCCCAGTGCAAACAACAGCTGAAACCACTGCTGGCTTTATATCACAAGGCTGGTTTTTCCTTCCCTGTGATAGACTGTCTTTCCAGAGTTGCTGCAGTCAGAACTGGTCCTGTGGGTGATAGCCCACACCCTAGTAATTCTTCACAGCAGGCAGCATTTCTGGGGGTGTTAATTTGGGGCAGAAGAACAGAAAATGCCTCTGTCAGCTAGATCAGTTAAGGGATCCTGATTTTTGGAGGGAGGTCCCTGGTCTGGGTAATTTGCTGTGACATACAGGACGACTTAGGTACAAATAAAAGGGAGGGTAGCTGTAACGAAAGGCCACAGTGCAGCCTGCCCTGCCACTGGGCAGCAGCAGGGATTTGTGCTGGATTACAATAACTATGAGCTGAGGTTTTGTTCTCTGCTGTTGGTTTCCTGCTGCTCTCCCAGTCTTTACTACTGCCCTACATATGCTGTTGTCTGGATCTTTTACTACCTGCTTTCCAAACTCTTTCTCTATTTAAGAGTGCCAGGGTGTCCTCAAGGAGAACAGACTCACCCTTCCTTCCAGGGCAGGCACCACCAACACACCAGTCAACATAAATGTATTTCTTAGTGCCCAGCTGTGCCTTTTTCACCCTGTTTATAGTTTAACACACTACACTCACACTGAGAAATGCCCTCTGTAGTATGCCTGATTCTGGTGAGGAGGGTGAAGGAAGAGGATTAGACACAATGGGGCTTGGAGGAAAATGGCCAGGGCAGTAGGGTGCAATAGGGGCTCAAAGTGTTCCTGCAACAGAGGTGGAGGCAGAAGTTTATGGGGGCTTGAGGCTAGGCTAGAAGGACCTGCTGGGGAGGGAGGGATGAAACAGCTGTGCTTTCGGAAGCAGGACTCTTTGCTCCTTGCCCTAAAAATTTTCTGCAGCTCATGGAGAGGAAGCTTTCCACTCCGCTGCCTGCACCTGCCTCTGCCGTGGGTATGCCTCCCAACCTCACCTGGGAAGGGTTAGGGTTGGGCTTCTGATTCACTCAAGACAAATAGTTTGGTCATGAGAATGTGCTCCCTTGTGCGTAAGATGAAAGAGTAAGGTCGTCTTCTATTAGCAAATAGGGTTATTCACACTCAAATTTATCAGTTGCTCATTGTCCCATGTGTAGCCAAGGTGCATTGGTTAATTCTGCATGGGAAAATTGCCCTGGAAAATCAAATACTGTAGCCTTAGTTGCTTCCTTAAAGCGAACACTGCACAGCTTTAATTATAATTTGAAACCAAAGTCTGATATCTTTTACAACAGAAGTTTCTTTTTGAGTTAAACAATGATGAAGAGATTAATGGAGCTCTGTAGGAAGATGATTTTTGATGGAGATGAAATACTGTCTGTGCAATTTCAGATGATTGATTTTCTTTGATTAGGTACCTATCAAAGTGCAGTCAGCAATGCTCAGGATATGATCATAATACACTGAAGAAAGGGGCAGCTCATTAAATGAAGAGAATCATCCTGCCATCCCATCACACCCCCCCCACTCCCCTCCCGCATATTCTCTATTACCTCTTAAGGAATTCAGGCCTCACAAGACTTCTGTGCTATTTGGAAAAGGGTACAGCACATATACCAGACTGCAATAAAAGAGAGTCCTTGATGTGCAGAATGAGGCATGCAAAGATTTCTCTTCATTTATTTTATTTATTTTTAAAAGTTTTGAACAAGCATAAATTATCCTGTGAATATTCCCTACTTTGAATAGAAGCAGTTCAGTATAATTGGAAGAGCAGCCTTCAATTTGGCTATTCCCAGAGTAGGAGTATGCTGCTAAATCATCTCTGTTATCAGTGGAGCTCTAAAAACAAGGCTATTGACCATGAGATGAATTTTGTCACAAGCTTGATGTAGGAGTCAGTTTTGACATTGCTCTAAATGTTCTCTTCTCAAAGAAAAGCTCTATTGAGAGCAGATGTATAAAAGTTAAGCGGGAGATTTTAGATTGCATAAATGAGAATGAGACATCTGATTTACCCAGGCTTCCACTGAGAGTTGAGCATTTCACTGTCCTTTATGCCTTTGAAAAATCTTCCCTTTAACCGCTATCTTACAAATGTGGTAGGAATATAGTAGCAGGATAAGTCAGATTATATCTGTACAGGTTTCTTGATTTTGATATCGCAATGCATGTTCATAACTGTTCCAAAGGACTCAAATGTTTTCATGTCACTTATCCTATGCTGTGTGAATGCTTGCTTTCACCTATCCCGTAACATGAATGCATTTTGTTTCATTTGAGGATGTTTTGGTGACCTCAGAGAAATTTGTTGGAAGAAATCTTAGCACGTCCCTTTATGCTGGTGGAAAATTTTGTCATTCATAGCAGTGAGGCCATTATGCACTGATGTTACTTCAAACCACTGGGATCTACCTTTGTGCAAGCTTTGAATTTGGTTTTGCCAACTTCATTTTGGATTCATATTTTAGAAGTGTAATTCATAACAAAAGGGAAAGTTTATGTCAACTCAGCACTACTGGGTTGTATTGGGGGATTTGAGAATTTATTACATAAATGAATTTGTGTGAATATTTATGCTTCATTAGTTACTCATTGGTGTGGAACACGGTATGGGAACTTTGTACTTACTGATTTTCTCAAGTTAAACTGCCAAACTGTTCGTGACTGATATTCCCATATTAAGTGTGTGCAGCTTTTAACATTTGACTTAACAAGTACCTTTAATTTCACTGAACATAAGTTATTGATCATGGTGCTTGTTGCCTGGAAGCTCCATTCCTGATTGTTAATTGAGCCATTGATTTTTTTAACGTTATCATTAACAAAAGGGTGAATGCTGTATTGTAAAGCGATCTGCTTAGAGGCGGGAGAGGAGCAGTGTAGCTGACTAACAAAAATATATTTTTTTTCAACGTATCACAGCTGAAGTCAGTTCAAAAACTCCTGTTGACTTGAATGAAGAGAGGATTTGACTCAATATGGATTTGATTAGACAAAAGTAAAGTTAATAGGAAAGTTCTGTAGCTTTCAGAGATGCCAGATCAGACCAGATGTTTGGTACAAGTTCTGCATGTTAGCATGCTTAGCATGACACTAAATCCAAGCCAATAGGCCTTGCTGAGGAAAAGCTCATCTGTATAAGCTCAGGCTTGGCATGACATTCATACAGCCAAATAGCTCCCTGTTTAGAGCTGGCTTAAGACCAGCCGACTTGCAGCTCAGGCACAAGGAGCTTGCCTCTGTCTGCAAAAGACCGTTTAGGCTGTGCCAAGGTTAGTGGAGCCACCCTGATGTACACCAGCTGGACCAACCCATTGCTTTGTTTTATATTTGCTGTTTCCACATTAACCGTAAGGTGTACAACACAGCAAATGAACACACCCAACAGCAATAGCACGTCTAACTGTGAAATGGAAAGCAAAAGACTTAATGATAGTGAAGATAAGCTTAGGATTTAAGGTGAATAATGATGATGGTGAGATGGGGACAAGTGTAATATGGTTGCTGGTGTACAATGGTATGCAGTATGCAAATATCTGTTTAATTACAACTGCCTCGTTGGGTTGGAACTATTATTACTGCCCCTGGGGTCATCTCAAGTACCTACAGGCTTTGGAGAAAGTACCTCAGTTCACTAAAAGCCTTTTGCTTGTTTTCTGTCATGAGCAGCTTTTATGATTTTTAAAATAGAACAGAAACAATGTTTCTGTCTCAAAGGCATATGATGGAATTAATTTTCCTTTTATCCTATGGACATTGTTTTTAAGAGCACATACCACAGTATTCAGAGAGAAAAGTGTTTCTTCTGAGCTGTCTTGCAGACTTACATGGTGATTTTTAATTGGCATGACTAGTAGATGGAGTCTAGATAGTTTGAAAGGATTCATTATTGCTATCCTTGTAGAATCATATCTAAAAAATAAAAATGCCTATTAGAGGCTACTGCAGAGGTGCTCATATTCATGAGCCCCCTGCAAAACACTATCACGGTTTGACAACTGCGGTAAGGAAGTATTCATGAGTTTACGATTTTGAAGGGTTCGAGTTCTTTGTAGTTCTCCAAACAGTTTCCAGAAACTATTTTATGACAGTTTTAAAAGACTTCAAAGTCTTTCACTCTTGGGTATACCAGCCTTCTCTGGAAGGTAGGAGTGTGGTGAGAGGTCTAAGCAGAGGTAGTAATGATTCAGGTGACATCAGCTCTCCTCATTTCCTGACCTTGTGTGGCTGACAGCTTTAGTGAGGATGGAAACAATGCTGATTTCTGAAGACTGTCAAGTGCGAGCAGTTTTCTGCTGAGTTGTAGGAGGCTAGAGATCTATAAACCTTTTTAAGTGCTAGGAGGAACGAGAGGGCATTGTTTTCATTGCAGCTGGTCTTTGAGTCAGAAAGAGAATAGTAACTATTGAGGGACAGACCTCTGGAACAAGGCTAAGCTTTATTTATTAACTAGTAAAATTTCTTAAAAGGAGAGTGAACAAGCAAGGATTTCTTAGCTCTGCTGCTGTGGACAAATAAATAAGAATGCAGAAATTGTTATAATAACACAGCATGAAATTATATTGCTAAGGCAACACGAGTTCTTCTGTTTTAAAAAATTAAGATCAATGTGAATAGCATTTCCAAAACTATCCAAGGCTATCCAAAACTAAAATACTTGCTACGGGAAAGCAACACCGCAAAAATTTGGGGGAGAGCAGCATACCAATGGTTATAGGTTGCAATTTTTCAAAGGATTTGTCTGACTTTGGCTAAGAGATTTCTGTACTAAACTCTTGTTTCTATTCCCAGCCCAACCAGCCAGATTTTTGAAAGAGTTAAGGACGCATTTATCAAAATAAAAAGTCAAAGATTAAACTGGTGGGGTACCCAATAGACCTTGGATTGTCTGAAATGTCACCCTGGGACTTTAATGTTGTTTAGCTCATATTTATTGCTGATGTGTCAGGATGGCCTGTCGAACTAGACATATGGAGCTCTACTGAAGATCTGGTTACTTTCTTTATGCCTGAAAGGAAGATGACAATGTGAAATTGCTCATGAATATTTTGTGGTCTTCCTCTACATGGGATTCGGCTGTTGAGTTTTAGCGTGTTTGGCAACTACCTTTAGAAACACAAACTGGGAGGAAAGCGTGCAGTGCACTTCCATGGTATTTTGTCCATAATCTCAATACATTCTGAGATCCATTTGGCTACTCACCTCCATTAAAAAATGTGTGTCTGTCTGGGGGTTTTTTTGCACTTGAGCAAAGAGGCACAGGGGAGAATTTTTTAGAGTAGCTCATTACAAACAGCACATTTTGTTTCCAAAATACTCTTTGCTTCTGGGAGAGCTGTACAGAGATTCCCATTTTCTGAATAGCTTGGATCTGTGATCAGACCTGACAATGGAAATAGTCATAATGAATCCTTGCCTTCTTCATGAAGGGAACATGAAAATGTGCAGAATCAGGTGGAGGTCCCTTTTTTTTTCTCAAGGGAAGGCTTTCGTATACCAACTGTGTGATGGTACAGCCAAATCCCTGCCTCTTTGAAACGAAGAGAGAAGAAAGCCACTGGCTTTGGGCTGGTTCTGCTCCTGGTGTGGACAGTGTTAGGACTGTACCTCCCAGGTGTAGAGAACAGGAGGGGAAGTCTTATATGGGTCTCATTTGCAGCTTGATGACAATGTTGTAAGCTATCATTTCCCAGCTGAGAGTAATGCCATACTGTGCACACAACTACACACGGTACACCAACTCTTTCAGGGAACAAGTCCTTCATTAAGCTACAATGTAAGCTTAATTTATGGTAGTCCCATGGGACACCTCCTTGATTTTACCTCATACTGTAACTTCCCAGAAATCCAGATCTCAGGCCCTGTCTGAATAGTTGAAGTCTCCCCAAAGACTTGACAGAATTAGGTAGCAAGGGCTCTTTTAATACTGTGTTGTTTTTTTCCCCTACGTTTTTTCTGTACTGAACATGTGTATGCTTTCAGATCCTGGATGGACAAATCACCGAGTCCATGGCATTCACAGCTACTTTGTTCCCTCCATCCTGTTGTGTTAAAAGTGATAAACATTTTTTAAAAACAGCCACTCTTTCAATCAGTTTGATTTCTGTCCATCTAACATTATTAATTGAACCTGAGGTCCAATTTTGAGCAATCCAGTGAAAGACACTGGCACTTTGATTCTCACATATGACCTGTCCAGCTAGAGAAATAAATTCCAAATACTGACAGTGAAGTTAATATGAACAGCATACAGAATTTCAACCCACCAAAGGGATTTGTTTTTAAGCTTCTCTGAACTCCAGTATCTGGACGAAAGCTCTGGTATTTAGAATTAATGATGTCTTGGGTTAGCTCACACAGCTTGCAGCACTCTAGGTACTGCAGTTTGATGACTGTCACTGTTGGTTGGGTCAAGAATAGCTGCCACAGACATAATCAGTACGTTTCCTCATTTTATCAGACTGGTGCAAGAGGTAGTCATTTTTTCCAGGGGACAGAATTAATGGGTGAATGTGCTGTGGGGCTGGCACATGCTGCCTCCAGTTTAATAGTTGAATTAGAATCTTTTTAAACCCTTGGCACCAAGAAATGTGATTTCCCGATGCTTAGGGCTAATGCTGTGGTAAGTGCTGGGAAATCTTGACTGATAGTGCTAAGAGTTAACAGAGACAAAAAATAAAGCACAATAAATCTTACCTGAAGTGTTTGGCTATGTATGAATTGCATATGTGCATATATGTATTGGTCTGAAAGGTATGAGCACACACAGATTAATTATAGTTTAACCTGCACTTAAAAGGATCATCAAATCTAATACTTTTTCGTTCAATATTTCAGCATTGCTTCTGGTGGCCAAGCTTGGGGAAAAAAGATTTATAACCACTATGTGAGCAACTGTATCAAATAAATAATGGGGCCAAATTAAACACATTGATTAACTATCATTCACTATCCTGTAATCTCTTAATGACTAAGGTCTAATTTAAGACAGACTAGAATCAGGATTAAATTCTGAATTGCTATTATTATTGCACGTATTCATTAGGTTCTAGAGGAATTCAGGAGAGATTAAAAAGGCATCTGTGAATTAAGACTTGCTGTTAATGGGGAAAGTTGAAGGACTTATCCATATTAATGGCATTTTTCTTATTCAGATAGCTTAACAAATGGAAGCATTAAACTTTACAGATTGTTTGTGTATTCATGGTTTTCATCAGTCTAGTTTATTGTCAGAAAATCTGTAGAGCACCTGGAAATATAATAATGGCCACTGTGTTGCATTTACTAATTGGAGTAGCAGAAAGCTAATTAGAGAGCTTTTCAGGGCAGCTGAAAGGGATAAGATTCTGTCAGTTCTGCATTCAGTCCAATGAAATAAAATGGAGGGAGAATGGGAGAGGAGGGGAGAAAAGCACTGTTTTAATTCACCTGTGGTTGAAGCTATTAATACTTAACACTACAAGTTTCAGACTGGCCAAGATGTGCCAAACCCAGGCAAGTTACTAATCCGTTTGAACTTGAGGGACCTCACCAAAGAGGTGACTAAGAACCTTTCTGTTAGCTTACTCATGCATTTGGGTCAGAACAGAGGCAGACACCACCACAATCTTAATATTTTTGCAATTTCTCGAGTTGTTCTGTCAGTGATATGTACGTAGCCGTGTGAGCCAGCTGCATTAGAAGTCTAGGTTTTCCAACTCTAGCCTCATATTTTGCTCCAAGACACCACGGCCCAACTGTTTGGCAGCTTGGATAGTCAGAAGTATAAAATAGCAGTTGTATCTTCTGGGAAAAGCTGAGGTATGAAAGTGCACTAAAGCACTTCAGTCTGCGTGGTGGTGTCATTGATAGGGCTTCTCACTGCCGGTTGCTGTGAGCTTGGTAGGCACTACCCCTCCAGTTGGAAGAACTTGTTTCCATTGACAGCCTCAGTTCTACAGGGTAGAGAGACAAGTGGTTGCTCAAGTCCAGGTCATGCTCAGAAAATCACTTCAGTATCTATACAATTTTCCCTGGCTTCCAGAATGCCTGGAATTAAGTTATTAACCTTATGTGTTTATGTTTCGGAGTTGCAATGAAACAAAAATACCATCTATTTTTCTGGTCTGAGGAAAAGCTCTGAGAGTTGACTTTTAAGATCCTATATGTCCATCTCTTGCTTGATAATCTTTTGTTATGCTTTACTTTCCTAGGAATCTGATGCTTTATGCCTACATGAGCATCATCTATCTTTAATACTCAAGTAGCTTTGCAAAAGTGAATATAAAATGACACTGCCCTCTTGAACAGTTGATTCCATACTTGTTAATAAAGCACTTGGAATCTTCAATCCCTCCTCTTCTGCCATTTTTAAGCCAGTTTTCTGATGTTTTGCTTTCAGTAAAAAGGCCATTATTCTTGCAATCTGTCATTATAAGGAGTGCTGCCTACTTCAGAGAATCTTTTGCAGCCTAACTGGAATCACTCGATGATTTGGATCATTAATATATTGCAAAACGGCAATAAGAACTGAAGTGAGGGGGCAGGCAGACACAAAGTGCTGATGAAGATATATCTGCTCTGCTGTCAAAATTCTGCTTACAAGTATAGGAGCCACCATTGGATTTCTTTTAGCTAGAAGGTGAAGTTTTAACACACCTAAAGAGTATTGATTGTTAACCCTGTTGGTCTCAGTTTGGGAGTAGACTCAGAACCCTTAAGTCTTCTACTTTTCCTCTAGGTTTTGGGATCTGGGCTTCAGTGTGAGATATTTAAAATTAGTCTGCTACTGGTATGTTTTTTCTTTCTTGAATCTTTGTTTATTGTTATGATGACACTCAAAAAGGACTTATTTTTCTGGATATTTTCTCCTTTGGCACATGATTTTCTGAGTTCTGCTTCTTCTCCTTTTCCTACCAAAAAAAAAAAAAGGCTTACTCTTCATTAGAGTTCATAATATCAATGATTATTTTTTTTTTTTAAGGATGCAAGCCTAGGAACAGCAGTAGTTCATCTCCTCATCTGCAGCAGCAGCACATTGTACACATTGGCATGCACACAGGGCAATAAAAAGTGACATGATGTAACATTTCAGTGAAGAATTGTAGGCACTGGAGCCAAATCTTGTCATTTAAGACTTTCTGTGAGGAGTGATTTATTCTCAATTTGCCAGTGTGGGCTTTTTTGAGAAAGAGAGAGAGAGATTGTGTGAGTGTTAGGAATTATGCCTACACTTTTTAAGCATTACTAGTGACTTTAGGTATCTCTGCCTTCAGGTACCCAACCTGATATCCCAGAGAGGCTTGATTCTTGGCGCATGTATATTCAGCTTGTTTAGAAAAACTCTGCCTCAAGCAGAACACCCCAAATCATTGGTTTTAACTATCTGTTACCTTCTGTTCTGAAGATGCCAATAATGATGGCTGTAAGGGACAGTGTTTCAGATATCATGCTCTAATCTAGCAAAAGAACTTCCAAAAGTTAACATTTTCTCCATCTGTACAGATTTTTAATAGGCAGAAATCATCTTTTGCTCCTAGAATGGGAGCAAGGACAGAGGCTGATGGGACAAATCGCTTCGTTTTTCAGGTTATTAGTCCGCTGAAGGCATAGATCAATTGCCCAGAGCCGTTTCTTCCTTTTTAGAGGTAAATATATAATCTTATTAATGATAATGTTTTTTTGCCAACAGCATGATATTCTGTATTGTTCAGTTTAATAATCAGCATGAAACCTATTAACTGCATGAGATACGGTGTCAGAAATCTGGGGTAAAATCTTTGGCACTTGGAAATATTAACTAACTTGTTTGCAGTACTGCAATCTCCTACAGTTAACATTCTGGCAATTACAAAGATACAAGCTCTTCAAGATAAGCTTTCTGGTTTGTGCTATGCCTGTGCTTTACCCTGTAGTCAAAATCCAAAGTAAGCCTTTTTGGAAGCTGTGAAAGCTTGGAAGAGTTTAATCTAATTTAATTCCTTATGATTGTGAACACTTGGGTACCTCCTGGTTCTGACTGAGTCTAGCAATGACTAAATCAACAGAGCATCTCTTCTCAAGCAGTGTTGATTTTGGGGGAAGTAAATCAATTACCCAGCCAAGGATTTCACCTCAATTGTGTTTTGATGCTTTTATGTTATATTTTGTGCTCCTCCGTTGCCATTTCACTTTTGGCTAGCAAGAACATGGAATGAATCTGCTTTTATCAGTGACTCTGAATGTTTCTGCTTAGAGTCAGTTTTCCTTTCCTTGCACGTGCCTGTCTCAGTTGCTCAATTTTGCTGATGAAAGTTTGAAACTTCCCCGTCACGAGAGGTCAGTGAAGCTTGCAATTTGTCACTTCAAGACATCAGTTCTTATAGCAAATCTCTCATTAAATTTTCCTTGTGCATATCAGAGGTTGAGGTCATATGGCCCCAGGTTGTCTTGTCTCTGAGTGGAAAGCTGGCGTTTGGAGTATTTGATTGCTCCACCACAGCTGTGAATTTGAAGAAGTCAATCTTTTCTGGTTTACACTCCCTCTAGGGCATATTTCCTCCTCTACACAATTTAACAGTGATTGGCTGTTTTAATAGCTTTTGAATAAGTTTGTTCTTAAACATGTTTCCCCCATTTCTCCCCCATGCGCAGTATGAAGTTTGCACTCTGAATAACTTACTGGTTTGCCTTGATGCTTTCCATGCCCTCTGCTCCTTCTAATCATCTTTTAAAGTATAGCAATAAGTAATTAGGGAACGTCGTTTACACTTTCCACTTCTGGTGCCATGAAAAGAATTGATGCTTATCATGGTGCCTAGAAGTCCCCTCATGACTTTCCTGTTAAAACTGTTCTGCTATCTGCCAAGACCTGAATCTCTCTGTAATTACTTTTCCAACATTGTTCTGGGAGAAAGACTATCTGTAATCACTCTATGACAAGTTTCCTTCTCATCCTTCCTGTAGACTTCCACTTACTGGAGCCTGTTGCTTTAGGTTTATTTGCTTTTCAGAAACTAGCCAGTGAAGACAAAGACTTTGCACATCCGTTTAGCCATTTCCCCATTTACTGGTTCTCTATGCAAACTTCAGAACAGCATCTTTCAATGGAAGGCTATGGCTAGCATTATTTTTTGCATGTTTTTAGTTTCTTTGGCTGAAGTAGATGAGATTTTAGCAAGTGAAATCACCCCACTCTTTTCTTTGTGTTGTATAGCATTTGAATTCACTTTTTCTTCACAAAGAAACCTGACCTTAATGTTTAATGGAAAACACATCTATGAATTAGATTTCCTAAATATCATTCACACAAATAGCAGTATATTCTCAAAGTATTGACTCATAATACTTTATATCTGTTTCGACAGAAAACAAGAAATACCGTTCTGATTTGTATGACAATACTGTGCTTATCTTATTTTTGAGGCCGGCGTTGCCCAGAGCCTCCTGCCCGCTCTGGCAGGGGCTGGGTACAACCCTGAGACTTGGGCACCCACAGTGCGGTGGAATTTGCAGTCAGAGACACTTCCATCCCCTGGGGAGAAACAGGCTGTGGTGAAGGAGAATAGGATTATGACTCAGCTGCAAGTCACTCGTGCGAATTCACAAAGAAATTGGGGCTTCTAATTCTCATTGCTTAACAAGGGATGTGGGCACTGAAATCCTTCTAAGAGGGCAAGTGGGAGGGGAGTTGTTACAAAATAATTAGTAAATACTGTGGTCTGGAGAAAAACAGGACCTTGTCCTGTTTTTCCTGTGCTTTCCAGCATACCCTGGCTTGCAGCAATTTCCTTCCCTTTAAGAACAAAGCTGATGTTACAGGTTAGTGGTTCTTGCTAAGCAGCCTAGTGTAGTTTGTTGTCTTTGCAAAATACGTCCTGCAGCTTCTTGTATGGGGTCTCTATGTGCTTCCCTGCATATGCTGTTAATGTAAGCAATGCCTTAGAAACGTAGCTAACAGTTGCAAGTCAGCTGAAGAGAAGAAAATTTGGAGAGGGGGAGGCAGCCCTTAAGGGAGAGCAGCATAACCTGTTCTTTTGCTTGGGGTGTTAAGCTCTAAGGACACAATAAATGGATGCAAATACTCCTATGGCCAGAGAAGGAGCCAAGGAGGCCAGGGGCTGCTACACGAAAGAGGCACTACACCACTGGCGCTGGAGAGAGAGAGAAAATGCAGATTGACAATCAGAAAGACGTTTTGGTGAGAGTGCAACTGGTGAAAGCAGGCATCAGAACAAAGAAGCAGACGCTTCAGTTTGAGTGGCGTGATCCCCCGTCATCACCACCACCACTGTAGCTTGAAACAGGAAGAGGTTGTATCACAGCTGGAAGTGTTCCTACCTTGCTGTGTTGTTGTGAACAACCGCTGTGTTGTTCTCACAACAAATGGCTGGGTAATTGAAGTCAGCCTTGAGGACCAGATTCTGTTGGCCCAAGACTTCCTTGAGCAGCCAAAGTAACGTTTTGTCAGCCTCATCATCCTGATTAGGAAATTGGTAACAGATAGCAAATATAAGATCCCCCTTGGTGATGACCCCTCTAATCTTGATCCAAAGGCATTCGATAGACCTTTTGTGGTCTCAGCTCACCTCCATACACTCAAATTTCTCTTTTACATTAAGTGTGACTCCACCTCCTCTTCCTCCTTTCCTAACCATTCAAAAGAGTTTGTAGCTATCCGCTGTGGTCTTCCAGTCATGCAAGTTTTCCCACCAAGTTTCTGTGATTCTTACGATGACATAGCTCTCAGACTGGGTGTGGAGCTCCATTCCTCCTGTTTGTGCATTGGTATACATGCACTTCAGGTGGCTGGACTTAGGGTTCTTGCATTTGGAAGAGGGTACAACAAAATCATGAACAATGAAAGACTCAATGGCCCACCGAGGCATTAGATGCTGATTTTTCCTTATGTTTTGTAATTGCAACATAAAGAATCAATTTCTATCCATACGTTTTTCATGGTCTGATCACAGTAGAGACCTGGTCACAGGAGAGACCGTAAGGGCCTTCTGTGCTAATCCGTAGCTGTTCTAAAGGCATGTACAAAGATCTATTCCTGGTGGTGCTGGCAGGCCTTACGACTGTGTAGGTGGGGTGTCAAAAAGAAGGCAGCTCTCTTTGGCCTAATAGACAGGAGTTGAACTACTGATGCCTTCCGTTTCCTTTAAAAATCCATGCAGCACAAGTGCTTCTGTGAAGTGTATTTGACTGAACAGGTTGCATAGTTTTTCTAGCCTCATATTTAAAAAAATAATAATTAATAGTATTTAAAAAAAAGAAAAAGCAAGTAACATGACATTTGTTGCTAAGCAAAGACGCAAACTATTTGTGTTTCTAATAGGAGCCACTGGGAAAAGCGAAATTTGGGGGAAAAAAACCAGCCAGAGGGAATAGGTTGATGAAAGCTAGAAGTTCTAAGAGGGTTTTATTTCTTTGCTGCTTTGTAGTTCCTGTGGGTAAGCGAGTAAACCTGACTGTTCAAACTACGTTTTCCTCAATATCTCAAAATTCATTTGACTTCCCATGTTATTAATTATTTTTCCACCTGAGAATCAGCTATTTTGTTTCAGGCTACAGCAAGGAAGAAAGATGCAGCTTTATTATCAGAGTCAAAAAAAAAAAAAAAAAAAAGAGAGAGAGAGAGAGATCTGTATCCGTGATAGCATGTAGCCTTTTGTAAATAAGAATATCAGTCCCTCTGTTTTTTAGTGGTTATAGTAAGCTCTTGGCACCTACAAGGTGCAGAAAGGAGGTAAATCCTTTTCTTTCCCCTCTTGAATGAATAAGCTCTGTTATTTAAAAACTTATTGATTTCTAGAATGCTAAATATATAGTACATTCAGGAGATTTTAATCAGCATAGAATCAGTAGACTGGTGTTGAGAGTTGTGGAAACCATAAGCATTAATTTAATTTCTTTTTTTAGAAAGCATCAGACAGGTGTTAATTAAGTCTCTAATTAGGCATCCTATTACATTTTGCTTTAGAGATGTTAAAGGTCTAGCAAACGTACTCTGTCAAATCAATGGGAGTCTTCACATTGATTTTCATGGGATGTGGACAAATCACAAAGGAGTTGGTTAAATTTTTTATGGGATGACAAAGAATTAGATTCCAGATATCTGACCTAGCCCCATCTTTTCTTTTCCTTTCAGTCTTTGACGGTCAGAGAATGCACTCTAAGAAAGATTGGAGTAAAAATATGGTGTCCAGAACAATAGCTTAATGCTTCAGTTGATCTGTACAAGTTCTGTTGTCATTAAGCGAATAAGAAATTTAAATGGATAATTCATAAAATAGATACAGACTTAAGTAGCCATTAGTAAATGTTTTGGATTTGTGGTTTAATAGCAAAGGTGAGGGACTAGAATTGAACTGGTCTTAAGGACAGGCCTTCCTAAAGATAAAAGTAACGAGCAGCTTGCAAACAGTAACTTGAGAAATTATTTATAGATATAATTTATAACCAACCTTCAGAAATGCAACCTTGCAGTAATGAAATGGGGATTATTCATAGAGCAAAAGCTATACAGTAAGGTCAAAGCTGAAATTTAGAAATAATATATTCTGTGGTTTTACAAGGTCCTAGAACACCTTGAAATATAAATTCATACTACCTCGAACCGGCCTTCAGTGGAGCTGCCACTTTCACTGCCTTTTTCCTAGAAGACTATTCTAGTCCTGTGAAGAAATGGATCCTGTAGGAGCTAGGCATGGGGGTGCTTGGTATCATCATGCGGATTACGCCTCAGGATTTTCAAATCCCTAGAAGACATCCATGCTCTAGAGACGTTAGTGAAGACTTGTGATTATTGTCTCATAAACCTTGAAGCCTGGGATAGTTAAGTTTTTAATGAAAAATTTCAAAAATCTGTGGAAGTTGGGCCAATGTTCTGAGGGATGCTTTTTGTATCTCACATCCCTAGTATCAATGAGCAGATTTGATGGTTAATTTGAGGGAAAGACAATTGTAAATCATGACAAAAATTGTTTTGTCATCTATATCAAGCATACTATTTTTCCCTTCACCTATATTTTCAAAAGTCTGTTCATTTAATCTCAAAAAAATTCAATCAAACTTTCATCTTATGATGTATCTTAGTAACAGTTTTAATGTCGTCCTCTGCTTCCTTAGATCAATTAAGCAGTTTTAGAAAATAGTTAATGACATTAGGAAATGTAAAAGATTTTTTTCTTTTGTGCTTTCAGAGAACAGAATGCCATTTTAAAGTCGATTATGCTGAAGGTCTAACAACTTAGTCCACAATATGAAGCTTCTGAGATGTGGAGTGTGGAAGTGACAGCACAAAATCATCTCTGATCCATCACTAAATTGTTTGATACACCAAGTATCCAACTTCAATCAAAAGAAGCAAGTGAGCCTCATAAAATGCTCCTTTGTAGGTAAGATAATTAATTTATCTAATTCTTTTTATCATCTGAGAATAAGAGAAAGTGAGAAATTCTGTCATGTAGGAGTTGAACAGAGATCAGGTTCTGTCATTTCATTTGCACATAAAGGTAGATGGCATTTTTGCTAGTTGGAATAACTGTGATTGAACTACTATTTCTTATTACAATAAATGATTGTAATGTGATCAAGAATATCAGACAGTTGACAACTCTGTCTTGTCCCTTGTCCGCTTTTGTGTCCAGAATTTCACTGTATTATTGTGGCCAGTTAATATCAGGGGATGACCTGGTCACAGACGTTTCTGTGATCAGGCCATGTTTAAATGAAATTGGCAGTTCTGATGCTGAGCTGTCTCCTTAACTTCTCTCTGCATTAGCTGGCTTTGGAAAATGATTCTTTATGATTCTCTGTGTTAGCAAAAAAGAATAATTTTTACAAGCATTCTTCAGTCTCCTTTCAGCAACGAAAGGCCAAGCAGGAGTAATTTTGTCAAAGATGATACTCCTTATTAGTTTCTTCTTACTTTCTCCTGAGCCTGGCCTGGCTTGAGGGATAGACCAAGATACTTGGTGTGTATTCTCAAGAACTTCCTTTGCTCAGATATTGAGCAACTTACTGTAATTAAATGATGTTCTTGCTTTTTTGAGCAGCTTAAACTGCATAGATAGAGCAGCCACTGTGAATTTAAATGCCAAAGTACATTAAAGGGAAGGGTGTCTGCAGTTCATTGGATGGGTCTGCCTGGTCTGTGTGCTTAGACTGTGGGGAGGATCTGACCAGTACCATGAAAATAGATCACTTGAACATTTCCAAATAAGGCTTTCTGACAAGGTTCTGTTGTAATTGATCATTAAGAGAATATCTGCAGAAATAAGATTCTCTCTCTATTTTCTGTTTCCTGGAGGAAGGTGAAAAGAGGAGAGAGCAGACCTAAAGCCAAATAATGTAACTTTATTGACTTAATTGAAATTGCTGCCAATATCAATGATGGAACGAAGACCTGAATCTGTCTCACAGTAGCCTCTTCACTTCCACTGCATTGAAAATATTGTATGAAGTCAAGACTTTTTTTCATTTTTTTAGAATTTAAAAAGGAAACAATCCTTTAGCTACTTACACAGATAACAATTGCACTGGGTTTTCTCAGATATTTGGCACGATTAATAAATTTCTCAGACATTTCATTTTCTTTATAAGTGGCAATTATCAATCTAAGGTAATGGAGGATGGTTTAACATGAACTGTCGAGGAAGTTTATAAAATTATTGTGTCAACACTGTACTCTTCCAGCAGAGTTAGAAAAAGATTACAAGGAAACGATATTGTCATTTAATTAAACAGCATGCGTGGTAATATTTTGCTATTACTCATTGATTATTCTTCATACTGGGAAATACTAGCTGTCATTTAATGGTGCCATCATTTTGTTGTGCTTGGTGATGGGCAGTTCCTTACATGGCCTGAAAACTTCAAGTATTAAGTTGGAGGGGGGCCTGTGTGTGGTAGAAGTGACGATTTTTCTCATCCTCCTAACACTACCCTAATGTAATGCTAAACAACATTTCAGACACAGTTGACTGTGCAAATATTTAGATGTGATTTCCAGTTCTCACTTTTTCAGTCGTCAGTGGAAGGAGTACTGATACTCTAAACTAACATCTTTTTGAGGTATAGTCTCAAATTGTCTGTACATTCAGGGTTCCCACATTCTCTCCAAATCATCAAGGTTATCTGTTGTGGGTTTTGTATTTAAATTTAGATCAGAAAGCACAAACTTCTGCTACTCAAAACTCTGCTAGCTCAATAAGCAAGCAGAGCTAGCCAAGATACCCATGCTCATTTCGATCACATGGCACAAGGCACTGCTTGTGGAAACCATGTGAGCTCTCCTGGAGTAGCACCAAGAGTAGACATAAAAGACCTTGCTGTAGACTAAGGATGCTGGTAATACCTGACTAACCTCCAGATGGGCAGAGAGACTAGGCTGAGTCATCGATGCTAATCCAGATTTCCACCACTACAGAAAAATTCCTTTGAATGTAGCTTCATATTTTACGTCAAGAAAATGAATGTTTCTTTCTAGTAGTGTTGATAGGTCTTTGGCAATGCTAATTAATGAACATTCAGTTTTCCCTGTGGTAACAATAGATTTGCTCTAGACTTTTTAGGAACATTTTTAGCCTCTCTTGTGGCTACCCTCAATTATTCTTTTTTATTCTGAGATTTGTGTCAAAATAATTCCTGTTTCCTCCAGGATACTTAAGGCCTGGTTGGAAGTGCTCTATGTGATGATTTTATTCCCTGTCAGAATCTAAATAAATAAATAAACACTGTCCGTGATTTTGCATTTTTAAGTAATCTCACTTGTGCAAGTTACTTACTTGAATTTACAACTTGGTAGTTTTTGAGTCTGTCAAATTCTGGTCATTGTGAATATGGTTTTTTGTGATGTGTCTCTCTCTTCAATGAGGAGGGTAGACATCTTCCTAACTCTCTCACAGGGAATTGTAAAACTTCTCTTGTGGTAGAAACAAGCAGTCTGAAATGGCCACGGTGCTGGAAACTAGAAAACTGTACAAAGATAGTAAATGACAGATCCTCCTTTAAGAACTTGCAAACTAAAGAACAATACAGAAGTGTGCACAACTCAAGGAGGATTCAGTTGATTCAGAATAAACCAGCATGACAAAAGACTGGAAGTGGCTCATGAAAGGGTTGTCAGGCACTGGTTGAGTCACCATCCCTGGAGGCATTTAAAAGACCTGTAGTCTTAGGGACATGGTTTAGTGGTGGGGTTGGCAGTGCTAGGGTAACGGTTCGACTTGATGATCTTAAAGTTCTTTTCCAGCCTAAACGATTCTATGATTCTACATTGAGCATTTCTTTATTGCAGTCTTGAAGGACTGAACACAGAAAAGCTTTGGATATGGGTGAGATACTTGAGCACACAGAGCTGTGAGTACTCTTAAAAAAGTTTTCCTGAATCATGGCCTTATTCTTAGGATATGCAGGTTGCTTGACTGAAGAACTTCCCTCCTTTCTTGAAAGAAGAGAAATTTCATTGGGAACTGTAAATGCTTAACACCTCTATAAATCAGACCACGTGCATCTCCTCAAACCTAGAGTGGTGTACACACATCAGTTCCCATTACTAGAAGGCTATTTACATCTGGCAGAACTTGGCCTTCAATTTTTAATTAATTTTGCACTGGAGATTTTGTAATGTTATGCAAGAAAGAAGAAAGTCATCTATTCTTGCTACATACTTAATATATCTATCATTACAGCTACCTACTGAAAATTAGTAGGAGTGATTAGAATCATAGGATAATTTGGGTTGGAAGGAACCTTGGGAGGCCATGTAGTCCAACCTCCTGCTTAAAGCAAGGTCGGTTAGGAGATTAATATGCTTCCAAGTTTTGGGGTTTTTTTATGCTTCCCAGCAGATCAGAGGTTAATTCCAGCAAAATGATAATTTCACCAAGTGTCAATAATTTCTTCAGAAATTCAGCTCTTATTACTTTTATATGCTTTTAATTCATGGGTTAACTATGGGAGCTCAGTAATGTATAGTGATAATTCTATAGACCTTTAAAATGTTACACTCCTTATTATACGACCTTCTAACTTTCCTCATAGTTCCAACAAGTGCTAGAAATACTATTGTTATGTTAAGTTATGGATCCCCAATGGAGGCATTTAATTTCATGGTATGTTAAAGGCTATAACAGCCTATTAAAACAGGGGGGTGGAATCTTACTTTTTAAAAAAAAAAAAAAAAAAGCAGAATGAAATGCTTAGTGGCATTTCTACAAGAGAGCCATTTATCAAAACCCAAATCTTAGAGATAACATTTTTTTTACTACATTCTTCAGGGGCTAACAATGAGAATGGTGTGGCCATTCTTTTTAGCAAACACTGACTACCATTTCTAGTTCAGAAGAGATATCAGTGGCAGCTGAAGAGAGACTAAGCTAATACTGCAGTATGTATATGATTTTCCTTTCATTATTCTTCCTAAAATAGCCAAGGAATTAATGATTCTGCTTATGTGTGCTTATAATACCGGTGCACAAACCTGTGAAGGTTTGCTTAGTGTTAAACTTTGCTCACATACGTAGTCCTTTTGGCATAAAAACATGGATAAGGCCCTAGTGTTTGTGCTGGCCTTTTGGAAGCTTTCAAAATGCAGTTATCACTGTGTGAACCTTGAACAGCACTCGTAGGTTTGACTGAGAATCTGAAAATATGTCCCCATGCCAATAGAAGTGGCAGAGCACAGCTGCTTGCTTTTCAGCTCCAAAACCTATGGGTTTTGTTTGCAGCTGTCTGTCATAAGTACTTGCTTTGGAGAATGTAAATAACTAAAGATGAAAGGTGATTTTTGTATAAGGGAAAATAAGTAAATAACTGAAACCTTTACTAAACTCTCTACTCTGTTTGGTTGTCCGAGTACCTGTTCCAGTGCCCACTGTAGCCAGCAGGAACCTTTCCCTTGGCTTTAGCGGACACTGTGCTGATCCCTGGAACTGTAGCTGTGAGTGCAAATGAGGACTCCCACAGAACTACCAGAGCTGAAGGATTCAGGAATCTGGAGTAGGATTAAATATTAATTTCTGCCTGCTTGGTATCATCTGGGACTTAGTCACAGAGGGCATTAAAGAACAGGTTAAAATAAAAAAATGAACTTACAGCCTGAAAATCACTAAAGTCCTTCCCTAACCCTTCTCTAAGAGTACAATTCTAATGTTCTTTATTATTAATATATCATACTAGCACCAAATATGGGCTGAGTGGTTTACAGTCTGGAGCAACATACAATCCACGATTAAAAAATGTCAGATAAAATTATAAACCGATGAAAGGGGGAGCTGGAGAAAGCAGAGGTGAAGTTCACAGGTGGCAATCAGATAATGTTGTCACCTCAATAATTTTCTTTAACACCTCCATGATGTCTTGGAGATACTACAGTGGGAAACAACAGTTCATAATGGTTTGGTGAGTCAAGGAGCATTGTAGAGCAGGTTCTTTCTGAATTAGTTGCTTGGGAGAAGTTGTAAAGAAATTTGAAGATGGGGGTGTGGCAGCTGGCAGAAAATATTGAGTTAATGTGAAAAGACATACTTTGGTCACCATCATTCCATGGTAATAGCAAGAGCCTTGAATATGAGGGCAAGCAGCCTCAGTTTGGAACAACTCAAACAGCAAATCAAATTTTCAGTAGTTAAGGTGGGAAATAATTTGCGGCTTTATCAGTGAAGGAGCTGTATGTACAGAGGGAATGTGGGGCTGTGAATTGGAGGCAGAATGATTTAGTACAGCAGGATTCTTTTGAGAATATAATGAGCTTCTGCCCCTAAATTAAAACTTTTCTTTAAAGATTTTGAATCCAAAAATAACTATCAAGGGAGTTTCACAGAAGCATTAATTACTTTCATTCCTAAATCTGACGGTGATCCAAATTCATGTTCCAACTACCATCCCGTTTCCCTTATAAATTAAGGTTGCAGAGCTAAATTATTGGCTTCAAGGACTGCAAAGGCAATTTTCTACATCATATCTCATTCCCAAGTTGAATGTTATACGTAGATTATGCACAAACAATGCTGAAAACCTTTATAACAGTATCCCTTGAGCCGGTAAACTCTTTGTCTGCTAAACAGAATTTCCTAATGACAGTGTGAAAGTATGTGACTGCCTACAGTGGGATTACCTCTTCTCTAACCCTCCAGTGCTCTATCTTTGGCCCGTATTTGATACAACTATTTTTCTCCTTTTTTATAAGCCTACAAGTACTATGGTTTTATGAGTGGTATTTCCTCATGGTCCTTAATTATCCTCCTTCTGGCTTTGCAAAGTGTTTTTGCTTAATAACATAGAGAGATTCATGCAAGATGCAGATGTGTCTTTCAGATGTATCTTCTGTTTCAATTATCACTAACTTGGATTATATTTTTGTTGGGTTGGGAAAAAATGTTGGCTGCCTGTGAGGATTTTGTTTGAATAAAACAAGGAATTGGTGTTGCCATGATTCAAAACAGACACTGCATCCATGTCATACCCACGTGCTATTTAACCTAGCCACTGGTTGAATTAGAGAATTTTTTTTTTCAGATCAAGATTAGTGCTCACACCTGGTGACAGCTGAAGTTGCTCTCTCCTTATATAAGGTCTAAAATATCCCATGCTTATCTCCGTCGTAAGATTTCAATATAGAGGTCCATCTAGCTTCTACTTTGTTTCTTTGACATGCTAAATGCTGCTCTCAGTTCAAGTGTAGAGACAAGGAAGCCACAAAGAATAACTGGATGCTAAGGATAGGACCTACAATACATTCTTAATTTTCTTCTGTGGTTGAACAGTGAAGGGGCGTCTCCCTGCTTTTGGCTGGGACTTCTGGACTGGTGCAATGGTTGCAGGTCACCTGAGCACCACGCTGATGCCTGTACTCCGAATGGGCACGTTGTGTCCTCTGACAGCGAGTCCCTTTAAACCAGTGTCTGAATGAAACGTGCTATATTGGCAAAAAAATTTTTTTTCCTGTTTACTTGCATCTACTCCTTTTCTTTTGTTAGATTTTGCCAATGTATAAATGTAATTAAACTATCACGTGTCTTTTATATCACAGCAGCAGCTTTTGGGGACTGCTTGGCTTGGTGCAGCCCCAGCTGGGCTGTTTTTGCAGGTCTCGGTCTGAGAAATAAATTCTCTTTCTAGAAACTAAAGTTGGGATTTAGCTGAGCTTCAGGTGAGCATAGACATCAAAGCAGGTGTTGTTGGTTGTTGCTCTTTATGATACAGGGATTTTTTTTAAGCCCTCAGTTGGTGCCTTGGCCTATTGCTTGCACGTGTGCTTAAAAATAAGGCTCTGAAACAAATATCCTCTAATTCTACAACTGACATATTTTGAAACTTCTGAAGGTATTTTGCAATCCAGAGGTACTTAAAATTGAACCTCAATAGTTAACTTCCATTGAAATAACTGGATCTTGGAATAACTTGAAAATGTGGGCTGTATTTTTAAGTAGATATTTTTTAGGTAATACAATGAAGTTAAGGGTTTAATAGGAAGCATAACTTGTATCTTTCACCTTTTCCAACTCTTTGGTCTTGTATGCACTTATTAAAGCATTTAATATTTAAGGTTTAAGAAAAATGCGCATATGTGTCTCTGTACTCCAGGCCCACTCTGGAAGGCCGGCAGTAACTGGGACACCTGAATGGTGTAACAGTTTAGCATAATAAAGCCGAGACATGCACATCAGAGGCACTTGACTCAAGGCTATCAAAATGTATGGAAGTAGTAGGATGATTCTTCCTGTTTCAATACAAGTTTTTTTCCGGTCCAGTGTTCTTAGCAAGAGAACTTGGCAGCAGCCTGTTTCGCAAATTGTGCCTGAGCCCCGAAGCTCTTCTGGCCATTGAATTCTGATTTTCCTTGTTTTTTAACCAACTCATCACCCTCTCTGGCATTCGTTCTGCTTTGAAACCTGTAGATAGGATGGCAGAGCCATTTACTGCAGTATTTGTACTTCTTATTTGGGAACCAATGAGAAGAAGAAATAACCTGGGATCTTTTGCAAGGGAATAGGGAAAGGCTTGTTTACCGGATCTCACATTTCTGGCAAACAGCTGGTTGTAGTTTTAATAATGAGCTGCCCATAATTGGAATGTATTTAATCCAAGTTAACACACATGCACTAAACTTGCTAATTGGGAATTTCTTTTTATAATAAGCACATTACTCTTGCTTTTTCAAGTAATGTTAACGTGCTGATACAGCAGAGAGAGTGCACCTCGCTACATGAATGCAGCTAGCAGGCCCCAGTGCATGGTAATTTTTGAAGAAAACATATGGTAAGAGTAATGGCTGAAGTCTGTAGACAGCTTGCCTAAATTACAGTGCATCCATTGAAACCAGGACACATGCTAAGCTGCTGAAAGCAAAGAGATGTCATTAAAAAATGATTCATATACCTTTGCCTTAATGAGTGCTCACACTTGAGGATTGCCAATTGCCTGATCAATAGCTTCACAGCTGCACAAGGCAAAATTCTTTGTACCAGTGAAATATTTCCATTACAGAAGTGTGGAACTTCCACATATACGCTTTTGCCTTAAAGGAAGTTGAAAATAATATATTTTTTATATATTTCTGAAACCTGTGTATATTTGAATCGAGTAAGTAAACAATCATGCACTGCCATATGGAGCAATTTCATAACAGCACATGGTGAGGGTCTAATGAGTTTTACCATACTGTGCCTGACAGGTGAATTTTCAGCTTTGATTACAGGAGGCCAAAAATAATTCATCCAGGCCAATAAAGTTTGATTTAGATAAGACTCGATTATTTATGCTATCAGCCATTAAGAACTGTCCTATCCTCATTTTACTTTTCAGGCACATAGCCTGGCAACAAGCAATAATGGATATTTATTGGGCTATCAAATCCACAGAGACTTGTTTACTTATCCGAGTACTGCAATTGTCAATATTCTGTAGTCCACTGGCTGCTATCTTTAAAAGGTGTCATGTTTAGGACTTGTTTCAAGCTCAACTCTTAAACTTTAAAAAAGTACTTTGAAGTTACTATTAGTAATGCAGTGCCTCGAGACCCTATTATGCCAGCCAGGGTACAAACAGAGTAAGAGATAGACCTGACACAGAAAATGTGCGGACAGTCTTTTGTGCTTATTGACGAGCCCAAACACCTCCAAAGCAGAGAGCGCCAGTCTCAGTCCTGCTGCAGGTGGGTGCCCCCCCCCCCCGGAATTAACAGCAGCACAAACTCTGTTAACGAGACATGTTGTGCTATTGAAGGATTACAACATGAAGCAATATAGCTGCTGCTATGCTCAAATGGAGCTGAAGTCTGTCTACTGCAACACCGCGTATCTTGGGGCAGACAAAAGGAGGTCTGAGAGGAAGGATTAGAAATCTTGTGTTAAGCCTGTATCATAAGCTACTGCTACCTTAGATCTCACCCTCGTCTCTTGTAATTGAATAATGGCCTTAGGCCCTGAAGGTCAAGTTTTACGAGCGAGGCAAAGCCACAGAGTTAATTTTAATGAAACAAACAAATATAGTTTTACTCCATTTTTCACCCCGTGAAAACGTACATGTTAGTGTACTGTTTCAGATAGTCCAGTTTCTGTGGTTTTCCAGCAAACTAGGGCACTGAATTATTCACAGAAGGTGGGTGCAAGGGGAGGTGTGTGCCACCTAGACCTCCTGCAGCTGCAAGAATAAGTAACTGTGCTGTAGCTCTTGCCTTAAAATTTGTAAGAGTTTCCTCCTTGGTGCTTCTCAAAATAGCTTAGTGTTCCTGGAAGGCTGGTAGGTCTCAGACTCCTAAGATTTCACCTTAGTACTAACTACTGGGTTTTAGATCTCTTAGGTGAAAAGGCATGCTGGATGTCATCTTGATCTCTCAGAGGCCTTTTATTCCTTTCGCTTTATTCTTCACTATTCTGCTCCTTCCTCTTATGTTCAACAGGTGAAAAATGGGCATTTATGTCTTTTCACAAAACTGGCAAATAGGTAGGCATGTCATTCCTGCAGAGCATGTGACATTTTATGCAAAGGTTTATCTCTGACCTTTCTTTTCTTACCCTTGGTTCAATTTCTTTCTGCCCTGGGGTTTGAGACAATGAAAGTTAATTATTACTCCTGTTAGGCCCGTTGAAGGGTTTGGCTCTTCATATGCATCTACACAAAAAAAGTGGCCTTGAAGGTCCTTTTTCCACAGATGTCCCCTATCAAACTCCATCTCCTTTTTCTTCTTTTTTTTTTAGCAGAAATTTTGATTTTCTGATAGATGAGGATCATGCAAGAATAATGCAGTATGAATAAAAATTATATCAAATAAAATTCTATTTATTTATTACTTTTTAGGGAATAATAATCTTGGGATTCCTGCTCAAGGAATTCAGAAATCTTCCTCTAAAATTGAGATTACCTCTGAATCCCAAAGTGGAAGTCTAATTTGCAAATGCATTCCCAAAGATACTCAGGTTCAGACAGATCTTTTAGGTCCCCTATTTAAAAATTAAATAAAAGGGGCTTCTGATCTTTTCCAGAATTAATATGAGAATGACTTGGGTACTCAGTTGAAAGTATTACTAGTGGCTTTCAAAAACTTTTTTTTTGCATTCATGAGCTGTGTTGCAGTCTGATGTCCTACTTAAGCATTAAAAACTTAGGATAAGCAAGGAGCTATGAAATTAAACCAGCATATAACTGAGCCAATCTTAGGTAGTATCTCTGAGGTAATTAAGAATGGAGCAACACAGTGATCAAATCAAGGTTGCAATTAAAACTGAATCAACAGATCAATGGGTTCAAATGAGCAAGTCATCATATTAATATAGCAGGTAATCAAGTAGAATTAAGAGGTTGGCACTGGAGGGAATTTCTGTTAGTTTGAGTCTTAAATTGCAGGGAGAGACAGGGAAGAACCCATTTTCTTTTAACCTGAGATTTGATAGCAGCGATCACTGACCTAAGAAAGAAGCACATGCATGATCTTTCTGATCCTAAGTTTACATCTAGCGTATTCATCCAGTATTTGTGACAGTTTGATTTTGGCTCATTTTTAGAAGGTGCCAGCCTATCAAAACTGTTTTCTTCTAGCTCACAGTTTTACAGATTTACTTGTTACAGGTTATTGATCCCTACAGAACCCACTCGTGGTTTTAACCGTCATCTCTGTGCTTTAATTAGGTACAATGGCAGCATTTCGACTGTCTGCTGTTAACTTCTATTGCTAATGTACTTGGAAGTGCAGTTCTGAAGGAGAAAAGAAGATGCAGTCCTTTTTCCAAGGTCTTACAACTAAAATATAATGTAGCAAAAAGTATTTGGGAAATCTTAAGGAGCAAGGTGGCTGGTTTAGGTGTGTGAATAGACAGAAGATGCTCAAAATCATAGGGTTATTGGGGTTGTCAGATCAGACAACCTCCAGTTTTGTTTTCAAAAAGAATCTGTAGCAATCAAGCATAGCCTAGATGTGAAAAGACAGCAAATCTAAATCAAGAACGTACACAGCCTTCGGGCACTAATAGGAGATAGGTGAAATCTGTGGTGCCAAGACTGAACTTGGTCACCCAGTTACAAAAATGGGATTAATTCATTAATGTCGATGTGCTAAAAAATACTTTCATGAAAAGCCTCACTTATGAAATGTAGTTTCTGTGGTGCTCTCCTACGTTACTCCTTCAGCATCTCATACTGTGCCGGAGCTCAGAGGCAACCTTTCCCTGCAAGGAGAACTTTTCTGTGGGTCAGTTTAATCCCTTCTTTTCCAAATCTTTGGGAATGCCCATCTCTGAGATCTCCACCATCCTATAAATTTAGTTAAAATACATTGTTAATCTCAAAAGTTATTAGAGGCATACAGACAGTGCAATAACACAAGGCTTGTCTCCTTAGGTAAAATAACAAGATCTTTTTACATTTCTTTTGTAATAAATTCTCTACCTGATTGAAGTATGAATCTTCCCAGACTCAAATAGAATGTGGGCATTCTCTAGAATTCTTTGGAAATATTTTGCCAAATAGGTTAATTTCAAGATTGAGTTACGTTTTTTCGCTGATATGAAATAACCCTAAACACAGGTTATAAACACAGAGGTAACTCATATGTGCCTGTTTAGCATGATAAACTTGTTTTGCTTTCCCTGTGTTAATGGGGATGGCCTTTTGGAAAGACTGTAAAATTGTTATGTGAAAAAGAGATTGTTTAAAATTCAGCATGATCTGGGGAGTTGGGCTATGCTTCTCCAGTCAAAATGGATGCCTACAAATCTTGCCATCTTAATTTAGAGACCAGATGCAACACAGGTCAATTTAATTTCATTACTGTCAGAAGGTCTCCTGAAAAGATTGTAATGTTTGCAAGCCACAGCCTGCCGCAAGGTGATGTCACGCGAGGAGAGTTCACTGGGGACCACATGCTGGAGTGAGATTAATTAACCCATGTCAGCAATGGAGAGTTAAAAGCAGGCCCATAACTTCTTCAGTTGCTCACCAAAGGCAAAGTAATAATCAGTTTACATTTCTTATACTGTTAAGAATCAACAAGTTAAAAGTTAAATGAGCAGGTTTTTTTCAAATTGGTGGACATTGTAACAAAAAGGAAAGACTTAAAAAATAAGAGTAGGCATATTTTTATTTTCTCTTTTTATGGTAAGCGCTTACTAAGCTTAAAGTAACAGAAATGCAACTGCAGCACTGAATTGCCCATGATATCTAATTTTCAAACAGACATAAATACTACAACAACTTGTCATTTTTAAAGGGTAAACAGAAAAATCATATAAATTAAGTGACTTTTAAGAAGTTCAGGGTTTATATCACAGCCACCAGGCAAATCAGAGACCTAAGGAAGAAATGTTTCTTTAGAGCATTGACGTAATCAGACTCGGGAGAAAGAGATTATTATTTCTTTTTCCTCAGTGATTGTCCAAATAATTTAGAAGCACAATTTTGGACTCAGGTTGTCACAAAGGATTAACTATTTCTTTTTAATTATGGACCCTGCATTTGGAATTTATTTTTAAGTTGACTGAAAATTAGTTCACTAAAGCAGTAAAAGGCTAAATACAATCAAGTGACTGTAAGAAATAAAAAGCCCCACCGAGGCTCTGTTTTTTTAAAAACAGAAGAAATAATGGCACAGCAGCAAATCGTATTTTGGGTCTTTACCTAAGTGTTTATAAGGCCAGCAGACCCTGTGTTGGGATAGAGGAACACTTTGATCACCTCCTGAGGTCCATCCAGAACATTTGCTATAAGGCTAAGTCTGTCAAATGTTAATGAGTATCTTTGCAAAAAGGCTGTCTCACTCTGGAAAAGGACCTTGAGGTGATGATGAGTTAAGCGCCATGGTGTTGTCTGTGACTAACTGGAAAATATATTGACAGCAGAGTCATGTTTGAACTGTTCAAGGATGCTCAAGGCCAAGCTGTGCTTAGGCTGAATGGGTTGGGACTGGAAGGGAGAAAAGGGAGTCTCCCACTGAAACTTTGAAAGGCTGAGTATAGCATGAGAGCGCTTCCCCTGAAGCCATTTGGGTGTTAATTGCACCCTTGGTGAAATGCAGGCTGAGAGGGCCATGCCCCCTCCACTCTTCTGTGGCAGCTGGGGGTACCTCCTGATGTGCAGTCAGGATTTTGCTCTCGCTGAGACTGGGAGAGGCCTGAAGAGCTCTGCTAAAGACACACACCTCTTCTGGGGCATGGCAACAAAAATGAGCTCTTGCTGTAGCTGATCGAAGGCGTCCCTGTGGTATGTTAGAGATTGAGCAGCAAGGCATCCAGAGTGGGTACTTCTTGCCTGGCTTGCTCTGAGTGCAGGCTGTAGCAGCTGCTGTTACATGGTATAAACGCTGTTTCCTTTTCAGTCTGCGGTGGGATGCTGCTGTATCAACGAGCAGATGATGAGGAGAACAAGCAAGGGGAAAGGTCGCCTCCCATACTGTCACAGCACATTGAACTGCTAGCTGATATTTCTAACCCACAAGTGCAGGAATTCATCGTGCTTATCTCAAAACAGTGTTCTGCGCACCAGACAGCAGTTAGGGCCTGTCCTTGCTGCTAGCATTTATCACGTTAGAAGATGACCTTTGAAGGATCAAGTTACCAAACATGGTGCTGGCTGCACCTTTTCAATATGTATAGCCAAGAGCTAGCTGTAATGCAGCATTATGTCAACTTGCTTAGCCCAAACAGGACCAGGACCAGAGCTTGACCTCAATACAGAACATGACCCATTCTTTGCTGTATTATCCAATTAGTTAGAGTCATTAATTCGTCTCTTTAAGGTCTTGTTCTAACAGGAGACAGTCTTATTGCCAAGGTAATCCCTAACATTTTACAAACATAGCATTATAGACAGTTCTGATGAAGGGCAACCTCAAGGGGATTGACTAATCCTCCCCCTATCCTAAGGCAGGATCAGCAAGACATTTAAGCTTTTCATGAAAGATATTTATCTAATTCATCTTTAAAGAGAACCTACAATTCTGGGGAGAGGGGTGGGTTATAAACCCTGTCACTTATTCTGTCTTTCTCTACAGCTTCTTTTTTGTTTTTTGGGGGGTTTTGTTCATTTGGTTGTGTTTTTTGACTAATTTCATCCATCAATTGTTTGGTTACAGATAATAGAAAGAATACGTTTATACATTGCCTATAGATAAGTTATTTGTATATATCTTAAAGATTAGTCAGTGGCTTTAGAGTCAATTAGTAAGCTGAGGCAATCTATAGTAACTTCCACTGATGTATTAAGAGCTATCTGTATACATACCATTCTGATGCATCTTATACATGTAACATCTAATTGTTCGCTTAGAAATCAAGTCACATCCACATTTGATAGAATAAGTGCTCAAATAAAAAAAAAAAAATCTTTAACTTACAGTCTTTCCATTCAAAGTTGTTTTTCATGAATTTTTTTTTGAAAGCAAAAAAACGTGCCTCTTGTAGACTGCTATCTGAAAAATAGACTACACTTTCACTTTTCTCAGAGGCTTTTTACATACACATTTTGTGCAGCAACTATATTATGATGTTTGGGAAGTAGAACTATGATCTCGTCCTTGTTTGCTTTTTATCAGTGACGTCTCTGACTTAAAAGATTTGTAGCGCAGTCATATACAAAATTATGGGTATGTCAGCAGAGAAAGTGCAAGCTTTTTCTATCCTAAAGGGTTTCATAAAATGTTATGCAAGTGCCTGTTACAGATGGAGTTGGTAACGCTGCTTACTCTTAAAGTAGTCCAGCATTTGGCATTTTCTGTTGCCAGGTTTTAATTATTCAAACTAAAACTTTTTATGCAAATATTTGCTTCGGGCTAAATGTTTTAGAGAACTTTCAGGAAAAATAGTTCAGCTGCATCCAAGAGTACAGAAATCTGAGGAAAGGAGGAGATTAGCTTTTCCTCATGATAAACAAAATATTTAAATGATTTAATTAGAAAGGTTTGTTTGCTTTTTGTTTAAAAATTGGCAGAAAGGTTTGCTGTAACATCAGAGATCTGTCTTCTCCAGCTCCTTGAAAATCCAAGATGAGTTTCTGAAAAGCCTTGACTTGACCGTGCTGAGTGGCTGTGTGTTGGAATAGAGTCACTGAATTCTCCAGGTAGCTTCTGCTATTGGCCTTTGAGGGACTGTGCAAGGTCATGGCCATCTAACACACCTGTTTAATTTGCAAGAACAGCCAAAGGAAATCATAGTAATCCATGTATGCTTTCTGTCTGTCTAGTAGATATCCACAGAGCCAGAATTGTTCTTTCTTAGCTCCAGCCTACAGATAATGTGGTGGGAGTGGGCACTGTGGGTTATCCAACATTTCCCAGGGGGGTGAGATGTGCTATTGCCAGGCATCCAGGTGGCCCCTAGCTGCGTGTGATTGCCAGAGTCTGTTCCATGTCTTAGACTGAGAGGCCTGAGTCATACCTTATAAATCAGTAGCTGATGTTTTTTTATATATATATAAAAAAAAATTAAAGTTGCCTCAGAGATGTCCAAGCTGTTTATATTTGGCTGTCACACCTTTGACCCACCCAACCAACCATCTGCAAGCAATTGGCAATGGCACCTTTAATTGGGATGAAATCTGTTGGCAATAACTTGCAGAGGGGTCTGGTGAGGACAGAGAAGGGATATGGGTAAGTACTTGCAATGGTGTTAAGCCTGACCATGCTCATCTGGTTATTCTAATGTTCACTTGAAAATAAAGTAAAAGCTCTCTGGATTCAGTCCAGAAATCGTCTGTATTGAGCGTGCTGCATCACCAGGCTGCAGGGACTGCGCAGGACTTACCCTGGCAGCTGGAAGAAGCAAGTGCAGGGACAATTATGGTGTTAAGCACTGAACCAGAGAACAGGGAGACAGTGAAACCCTCCCTGCTTTTAAGCACTTGATCCCTTGTGATGATAACAGTTGCCAGAGGTCTCATCACAGCCAGTGGTAGAAGTCTGTGCTATGTACCCAGGTCTCTGAGACTCCAGCTGGAAGAGTCTTTCTCGCTTGATAGAATTTCATGATGTTGTTTCAAGAAATTTACTGGCCTCACTCAGGTTTGAAAGGGAACCGTCTACCTAGCATCTCCCAGCTTTGGTGTGCTGGATGGTACAACCTTAATAACCTTCTGAATTATTTTGCAGAATCTCATATAGCTCTCAACACTTGTATCAAATTGGAACCATAGGGGAAACTTAGGCAGCAGGACATAGTAACAATTATCCCCAGTGCTGCTCAACTATATGGTAGCTTAGCTAACCAGGTTTTGCTTTAATGGAGATCATAGTAACTAGTGTTGCTTCAGAAGCTTGTTTTTTCAACCTTTGTTTGCGCTACTATGCAAAAACACCACCACCAAATGAAACTGCTTGTTGCTGACACGCAGCGAACTCCTGACTCACTTGTAGTTCTGTAGCGTGGAATTGCGTGGCCGTAGGCATCTGGGTCCAGTCAAGGCATTCATTACTTGGCTCCAAATTTATTGTCATTAGACGAAGGCCTATGAATTGGCAGTAATTCTGACAGAACAGTAATGAATAAATTTTTCACTTAAAGTGTGATACCATTGTATTTGGACTGGAACACACTGTACCAACTTTCTTCTTAAACTTGAAAACCAAAAGCAGTTACTTTGTAAATCACTATACATATCCTTCTTTTTTAAAAAGGAAATAATTATGAGAATGCTGTTATAAAAAGGTGAGCTGACTGGTGCTGGTTTTACATGCAGGAATTTGAGACACTTTGGGAGTTTGCTAGCTAGTGCTAGAGCATACGTCTGTGTAGCTAAAGGAGATGGCTCTTTAGAGGGTTAGTTCTGCTGGTAGTTAGAAATTCCCGAAATGAGCAATTTCTTTGCGATTCTTCCATTGCACCCAAAGTGGCTCTGTTTAAAGTTAAGATGGGAGGTGTTTTTAGAATCAGGAGCTTATGCAGGGGGTTTTTCTGGAACTGAGTTCTGAACCAAAGGGAGTATGTCTGGTTCTCATAATGCAAAATTAAATGGATTAGTTTGAGTAAATAGGCTTTCAATTTAACTTGGAAAGACTGTGGGATTTGGGTAAACAATTACAGGGTTGTGTTTTTTTCTTTTAAAAGAAGGACTGTCTTGTACTATTAAAAAGCAAAAAGTACTTTTGTTAGTGAAGAAGTATCTTCCAGAAGGTGGGACAGACTTTGTAATGCACCAGATGATAAAACAAGGAGTTTTATTTCAATATATCTGTCTCCACAGTGTAATGTACGTTAGTATGTGTAATGACTGCAGGGACTGGTTAGATGTGTGATAGAACACACAGTACTGTGCTGTTATCTTGTTTTAATTACATGCAACATTTTTCTTCAAAATGAAGAAAACAATAGAGACAATAATCCGTGAGCAAGCAGATATGTGGATGCAAAAGAGATGCCTACAGTATTCCTCTGTTGGTAGTACCAAGAAGAAAGGTCATGAAAAGCCCCATAAATAGCCTCTATTACCCAGAAAGAATGCCTCGGTAAGTGTCTGACAGAGAGATCCCCAGCTCCCAGCAGCCATTAAAGCAGACTTTCACTTTCAGACATTAGAACATAAAGCTTCTTAATGAAGGGAAGATGTTTTTAGTCAAATTGTTTTCCTTTAATATTTGTTTTCTCCACTTGAACAAAATGTATATGACAAATGACTGATTAAGCTTACAAGAAAGATCATTGTTAAAACGGACAGTTTGAATCAAAATTTTTTTTAAATTCCCATTACACTATTTAAATGGAAACAATCCAGACATCATTAAAATAAAGCAGGATTCCTTCAGGGAGAAATTATTTCTGGTTTGATTTCTGTCAAAATGACTTTGACTTTCAGAATACTTTTACAAAATGTTTTCCTGAGGCTTTGCCTTTGTGAAGGGTTTTTAAACAAAGGAACTATTTGCCACTAAACAGAAGTAATCTGATAAAAGATTGAATCCAGATTAAGTGTGCTGCTTTTTTTAATGGAAGAGGTTCTTTATTATTTTATTTTGTTTTAAGATGTGTCACCTAATCAGCACATAAATCTTCATAGAATTCTTCTGACAACCTCATTAATTTCCTGTGAATATTGCAGTGTGAAGAAAAGACCATAATTTCATGAAGGTAATTTATTCTAAAATCAGGTGCCTCATATTTTTAGTTCCGTGAGTTTGTGTTTTAATGAAGCTAATCTCAGTCATAAACACATCCTTGTGGACACAACGTGGTTATATACTGATTCTGGAGAAGGCCTGATCCTGTTCTCACTCATGCGGTGGTAAATCAGGAATAACTCCAGTGAGGACATGTGAGGGTATGAACAAATGTAACTTGGATGAAACAAACCTCAAGGGGCTATAAGGGCTTCATTTATGTCACATTGTGGCAAAATGGTGTAAAGGACCCTAATTATGAACATGAAACAACTTGTCTGGCAATGTTATGGTGTTAGAGCAGCATAAAACCTGAACTGATGCAACCCTGAGTCAGGTGTCCTATGAATACCAAAGCTCTTGCTCTTCCCTAGCCTCTCCTTCTTAATTTCAAGTTCAGTCTTTAAAAGTTCATCCAGTATCTGAAAAAGGTGAATTTTCTGTTGAAAAGCACATTGTCTAGGGCCTGATTTTCAGTTCCTTTGTGCCTCGGTCACTTATATTTGTGCAACTCAATCTGAATTTTTCCAGTTGTATGAATAGAAGAAATTTTTTTTTCCCTATTTACTTTCTTTTTGTTGTGCTTTTGAGTTTCGGTTGGTTGTGTCTAGGCGTAAACACAGCACTAAAGAGCAGTTGTTTCTGTTGTCCTCCCAGCTTCTGTGGGAGTGAAGTTGGCAGAGGAGGCTGCTGAAGGGGGTGATCAGGTTCTCCTATTGCCATCCTGAGTCCAGAGTCACACCAGAGCTGCATGGAGTGTGAGACCAACCTCTCCTTGTCTTTTCTGCCCTACAGTGGAAGTGATCATGTTCTGAACTGTAACTCCCTAGCATTAGGGCAAATCACCTATTTAATGTCAGTGTTCTGTAACGGGCTTGATGATATGATAAAGTTGCTTATATAACATATATAATATTGTTGTTATGAGTAGAAAATAGGCTATTCGTAAAGCATTGGAGCTTTGATATAAGTTACTAAGCACTGGCTATGGAAGAATCCCTGACTCTTACTGGTGAGCTAAGATTTCAATGAAGCACGATTCATCCAATATTTCTACAGCCCATGTGTCTTCTTCAAAATTCTGCCCGCTTTTCAATGTTGTCATTCTCTTAATGCTGTTTAAAAGCTTGGTGGTCACAAACCCTATGCAACCCTGAAAACTAATGAGATACAATTTCAGGAATAAACGAGCAATTTGTGTGAAAGTAGCTTGGGCTCCAAGCAAATGCAAAAAGAGCCCATTTCATTGTCAGAAAAGTTTCTGAAACTTCACATGCAGAGTGTACAGAAAGCATCTTTCAGACATGATTTTGAAAATTGCTAATATTTGAAACCAGCTGGTGTAACAAGGTTACTGAGGTGAGAACTGCTGCCTGGAGGACATGTGTTAGAGAGATCAGAAGATGTTGCAGGCAAGTTTCTATATCAGTAGCTATTTTTTACAGTAATTTCATTGCAACATTGACCACTGAGAACAACCACCTGTCACTTAACCAGTTCTGCAACTTCTTTTTCCCCCACTTTTAATCTTCTAGTGGAGGCAGCTGAATAATACCTTTTTCAAGGTAAGTGTCTGATGTGTTACATCAATCACTAGAATTTCTTCTAAGATCCACATTATACTTTAAACCTTGACCTTAACAGCCGTATCAGCATAATAATTTTTAGGTATCTGAAGGATTTAATACTTGATCACCACAGAAGATGTTGGGGGCTCCTTTTATGACCCATGGCAGGTAGGAGTATGATTCTGTTGCTCCCCCTTGCATTATTCTCCATCACCAAGCTTTTAAAGGCAAATAGCTGTCCTGCATGGGTGCAACCTTATCTGTATGGTAATGCTTTATTAAGAAATAATAACCAGCTTAGATGAATAGTAGGTAAGCTATTTTGGAGAAAGGTGTTTCGTTTCCAGGCCAAGTACAGCATGGAGAACAGCAATAAAAATTTCATATCCTTACCCTTGGCGAGCGAGCAACTTTAGCAAGTTGCCGTATATAGAATAGAATCATAGAATCGTTATGGT
>NW_009599919.1:0-4295 GCF_000690535.1 Cariama cristata
TGACATCAAGTTGAGTGGTGCGGTTGACAAGACTGAGAGACAGGATGCCATCCAGAGGGACCTTGACAGGTTTGCGAGATGGGCCCGTGCAAACTCCATGAGATTCAACAAGGTCAAGTGCAAGGTCCTGCACCTGGATTGGGGCAACCTCCAGTGTCAATACAGACTGGGGGATGAAGGGATTGAGAGCAGCCCTGAAGAGAAAACGACTTGCGGGTACTGGTGGATGAAAAGCTGGATGTGAGCTGCCAATGTATGCTCACAGACCAGAAAGCCAACTGTATCCTCCACAGCATCAAAAGAAGTGTGGCCAGCAGGTCAAGTGAGATGATTCTGCCCCTCTACTCTGTTCTGGTGACACCCCACCTGCAGTATTGCATCCAGCTTTGGAGTCCTCAGCACAGGAAAGACATGGATGAGATGATTCTGCCCCTCTACTCTGTTCTGGTGACACCCCACCTGCAGTATTGCATCCAGCTTTGGAGTCCTCAGCACAGGAAAGACATGGACCTGCTGGAGTAGGTCCAGAGGAGGACCACAAAAATGATCAGAGGGCTGGAGCACCTCTCCTGTGAAGGCAGGCTGAGAGAGTTGGGGCTGTTCAGCCTGGAGAAGAGAAGGCTCCAGGGAGACCTTATTGCAGTCTTTCAATATTTAAAGGGACTTATAAGAAAGATGAGGACAAACTTTAGCAGGGCCTGTAGTGATATGACAAGGGGTTTAATGGTTTTAAACTAAAAGAGGGTAGATTTAGACTAAATATAAGGAACAAATCTTTTACAATGAGGGCAGTGAAACAGTGGAAAAGGTTACCGACAGAGGTGGTAGATGTCCCATCCCTGGAAACACTTAAGAACAGACTGTACGGGGTTCTGAGCAACCTGACGTAGTTGAAGATGTCATTGCTCATTGCAGGTGGTGTTGGACCAGATGACCTTTAAAGGTTCCTTCCAACTCAAACCGTTCTATGAGTCTATGATACGGTTGAGATTGGCCCCTGGCCTTTTTTTGGTTAGCATGAGAGAAATAGCATGGGCTGTGCTGGCCACATTCCTCATTTGGACAATCAAGAGATCAGGATTATAGAAATCTAATTACAATTAAGAAGATCTAATGATGTCTGAATTTGCTTCCTTGCTAGTTCAGTTTCTCCCACAGTCAAAGACTTGGTCAACCCAGTGAGGCCCCATGTTACAACAGGTTTAATTCTGGTCACTGATATATGCTAACACAGCTAAATTGCTTGTTTATGGCTCAAGGACCATAGTTTACCTGCTCATCTTGTTGGCAAGCATGAAATAAAAAAACATCATGGCCAAAAAAATCAAGAGAGTAGTGTTGTAAGACCAGACTCCACTGTGTTATGGCATGGCCAGGCAGTCAAATAAGGTCATGAAAACCTAGTGTCATTCTATCTCATTTTAACCATCTAAGGGAAATGTTTAAATTAGGAAAGTCCTTGCTCTCCTTTTTTTTTGTAAATAATGCTGACAATACGCAGAACACTGTTGATGACTTAGATGTGCTGAATTACTCACTCGAAGTGTCTTTCTCTCACCATTGATTTTATGCAGACCCTAAAGGAAAAGCACCACTGATGGCCTCGTGCAGCTTGGTGGGTTGAATTTAAGGTGCATAATGTAAGGGTCAGAAGAATTCCATCCCTGAGCTCTAGATGCGCCTGTGTTTCCCCTTCAATTTCTTGGAAGACAGGTTGCAGTGCAGAGGCAGAACATGAGAGAAGCCAGATGTGCCTCTTACCTTCCAGGTTACCCAGCAAACGCGGCAGGCTACACCCCTGTGGTGGGAAGGAGCCATGTTTTAGGATTCACAATTAGACAGCTGTGGACCAACATGGCTCCGTATCAACAGCCATCGTTGTCTCTTCTTAAATAATATGACCAAAATCTTGTCTAGTTCACATTCAGGGAGGAAAATAGTGCTATAAGGAGTTTTGGAGATAAAGAATAAAGGAATGATGAAAGCCTTAGGTGCAAGGGCAGAAAGTCCCAGATAAACATGGCTCTGAATCCCTCTGTCCGGGCAGTCCTCCTTGGAGAGAGCTGTAAGTGGATCTTTCTTTTACATCAATGACCTTAAGGTGAGTTGGGCTGTTGGCTTTGTAAGAAACAACAACTTTAATTGTTTCTTAATATAGATATCGCTTCAGTGCTTTAAAACAAACCAAAAAGACCCTATTTAATTCCATCAGGTGTTTTTATGTCGTGACTTTTGTGCAGCGCTCAAGTTATACAGTAGGGAAAAGGTGTCCCTTTCTTGCATTACAGATTCATGATTTTTTCAACTCAAAGTATGGGACAGCCACTGTCAAGTAACAATGGAAAACTGCTGTTCTGTCCAGTCCCAAGAGAGCAGGCAGGAAGCAGTTAGAACCCGAAATGAAAGATGCATCTCTGATGCTACAAAAAGAAAGCAGGAGAGAATCTTCCCTCTTTCCTACCCTTCCCTATTGTCTCACCACTTTTACCTCACTATTTTTGTGTATCTTAATATTGTTTGAGTCCAATGGAAGTGACAAGCACTTCTGTTAACTAACAAAGAACAAATGAGCATCAATGTGAATCTATTGACTGATATGCCTCCAGCAGGGGAACGAGAAAATGTTGAAATACAGACCCATAAAAGCTGGGAGTTCTGTTGCATCTTCAACAACAAGCTTTTAAAAATATTTACTTTCTTATGTTAGTTATAATACTGATCATAAGCAAATAAAATTTCTCCAGACGCCAAACTCTGGTAAGTACATCTGTGTCCATACCAACATTTGTCTTTTTTTTTTTTAACTTCTCAGAGCAAAACATCTGGACACTTACCTTTATAATTGCAGGACTTCTTTTTGCCTACTTTGCACATCTTAATTGTGGGGTTACATATGCATGAGGTATTTTCAGCACTAGGTGGGCACTGCCTTCTTTCCTGCTTCTAACAGAGGCTTCATCTTGTTAAACCAGGATATAAGCATCATTGTGAAGGACCACTGTGGAGCTGATGAAAAATCTCTTAACATCAGAATACCTCTATTGAGTCCTGTTATCCCAGGGCAGTTGTTGTTAATTTCCTGTTGCCTTTTTGAGATCAAGCTTGGGATCACTGTGTCTAAATATGCTTTGTTAGATTGATTACTGAAGGCAGTCATCTCTCTAGGGCTATAGAATTAAGCAGAAAATTTTGGCAATTAATGAAAAACATTAATGTTATGAACCCTTCTTATCTTCCAGTGATTTGTAATCCTGTGAGCTGTTACACCCTAATCATAAAAGAAAAGGATTCTAGAAAGAAGGTTGCCCATTCAAAGGACTGTGATATTAATCAAGCTAGTAAAACAGAACTTACTAGTGTAATATTTTTACAGCAATTAATAAAATTCATGTTTAGATTTTAGCTAAATTTTGAAAAACACTTTTCCTTAGTTTCCTGATATAAAACAAAGATGAGAACACGAAAAATGTTTAGTTTTCTTTTTTAAGACATTTAACACAAAACGTTCAATCTGCTGTTTTTTCTCAGCAGAGTCCTTTTTCTGCTAGAAAGCAGTAACCTGAAAATATGTGCTTCATAATGATTTATTTTTTTCTATAAAGATACATACAGTGGATATGCAGTAGACTAGGGAGACAAGAGGGCTAAGGAGAAAAGTTTGTTTGCTAATGACTACAGGTAAACCCAAGTGAAAGTGAAGAAGTCCTGATCCATTTGTTCATTACTTACAGGTTTTCAGCTTTGTTTGTGTTAAGATCACAGCATCTCTTTATCCTTTCATATCACATCCTTCCTTTAATATTCTGACACAACGTAAATTAACATAAAATACTAGTGGTTTTTAAGTGCAACAACTTATAAGGAAGATTGGGCATTATTGAGGACAACTGGTAAAGAAAGAGAAGATGTTATTCTATTTGGTGAGCATCTGGAGGGTAACATCTAATAACATTGGAAGGAAAATAAAATATTGCTAAATTCTTTTAAAGTTTTAGGGAACTGGCACACATGTTTGTATGCTTCCACTTTGCCCTCAAAGACATGACACTAGAAAAATCAAGTACCTACCTCTGAAGACAGTTTGTCCTTGTCAGTATAATAAGAAAAAGGAAGTTAATATTTATATCTAGTAGTAAATGTGTACACATAGGAGAAGCATTATTTTCAGTGGATTGCATCCTTCCCAGTTTCACTTTTCCCTTTCAAGGGACTTTCACATCAACTCCTTTTTTCTTTTTTTTTTTTTTTTTTTTTTTTTTTTTTTTTTTTTTTTTTTCTGTGCTTTTTTTTTTTTT
>NW_009599919.1:4326-25493 GCF_000690535.1 Cariama cristata
TTTTTTTTTTTTTTTTTTAATCCCAGGGAAATTTTCTAATGAATGTAATTAATTATATTAATTATGATCTTGCCATCTTTTTCCACACCATTCCCAGACCCTTTACTTCTATTGATGAAACCATGGTGAAAACAGGGTAAGAAACTACTAATGGCATCAGAGCAAAATACTTCTAGGAAAGAAACTACAGGTAAAGGAAAGGATGAGATGGGAACAAAAGCAGTGTCTGTTTTTTTGACTGAGTTTTGGAGTTCATGCTGCTGCAATGACTTGCTCTGAAAAAGAACCCGTACTTCTAGAATTGTTACTAGGTCTTTTTACTTAGACTGAGTAAGATTTCTATTCATCACTGATACTCTTGAGGTAATTTAACTGTTCTGCAGTATTTTCTCTATATGGATGGACTTGCAGTTAGTGAACAAAGGATTTTAGGTGTATTTCTTTAGTGCTCAAGGTTGAACTTTTAACATAAGTTTATTTCCTGGGAAATGAAAGAAATGAAATTGGATAATGCTAATTTATCCTGGGTTCATGCAGCCAATATTTTAGTAGGAAACCACTTCAGCTTTTTGAATCTCAGTGTACGACTCTATTGACTCTTGAGTGACTCTTTAAATCTATATGCCTTAATAGCATAGCTAAGCTGAAGAAGTTGGAGCTTGTACCAAGTGCCCTCCTGAAAAGAATAGTCAGGATTTACCTAATGATTTCAGTCCTTTGAAGACTTGAGAAGAAATGTTCTGCCGTTTTTGAAAGACAAGACTATTGGAATGAACTACTTCTCCAGGTAAACCTGTGCATTATGTAGAGTTTTCTAGCCTTCTTTGGCCATGTATAAAAGAAAGAACCAGACATTGTCAAACTTGAACTTAAATTATGAAGGGGGAATGAGAGAGATGGAATAGATGGGACATTGTATGAGGAGTTCTGCAGGTGCTCAACAGGGGTTCTAGTAACTCACAGTTACTATAGTTATTATACAGGAATCCTATATGATAACAAGGTTCACCTTTTAGATACATCAAGATATATCTTGCACTCCTGTTTGCTTATAGTAACCTACTTGGAGGTTTATAGCACTGAATTTTGAGGACTATTTGCAGTGATTACTCATACCTTTTTAATAGTTGTGGTTCAGGAAAGAGTTTTTCATCTGATACATACAAAGGTGTTAATTCTGATCAACTGTTGTATTTTCCAAGTCCTGTGCAAAATGTGCTTATGCAGCCAAACACAGAGGGAGAGATGATCTTACTGAGGTGTAACAGCCGTGGAGAATGTGAGAACTGGGGATGAATGAGTCACTGATCTGCTTCCTCTTACAAAGGGAGACTAGGGTTGCTTGGAGGGAAAATGTCTCTTGGCTGATGGAAGGAGAATTGACGAGGTGTATCTGTTGGGCACAGGATATTCTGAAATCTCTGGAGTGTGCACAAAAGTTGATTTGTGAGATGTTTGGGATCATGCTGTTTGGATATAATCTGAAACATCTCCAGTATTTACATGAGGAAAGATATAAAATAAACAACCAGGAGGTGTTTCAGATCACAAAGCATGCCGTATCAGATAAGGGTGAGTGCAGCATCAGTCTTTCTGGGACAGCTTCACAGCTACGGGACCACAGGCATATCAAAGAGACAGGATCCTGCACAGACCACCAAGGACCACTGAGGAAGGCTGGTTTCCTCTTAACTTTCCATGGAAATCTATGCTTGCCAGAGATCTTCTCAAGAGATAACTAACAATCACGCTACCTTAGTGTGAACAAATCATAAATGGAAAATGTCTGGCCTTGAAGGCAGTGAAGAAAGAAATAACAATTCTGAAAAAAATTTAAATGTGATTAACTGATTAACTTTCATTCTGGGATTAATCATGCTTATGGGTCTGATCCATTGTCCAATGAGGTCAATGAAAACACATTTACTTCTATGGATCTTGAATCAGGTAATCTATTCGTGAAGTGTATTCTTTATTCAGTTTCTGCTGTCCCAAGATAGGCAAACCACTTACATACAGGAATATCCCAGCTATTGTAGTGCAATGAACCAGGTTTGTAATAGAAATGCATTAAAATCTAGAAATTGTAGAATAGTAAGATTCTTGAAAACAGGGTTCTTTTCACAATCTTATATGTAGGATCCAAAATCACAGCTTCCCCTGTAACCCCTCCTGTTTGTAATTGCGGGCAATATCCTCCAGATAGTATGCTCTCTTTTTCTTATTGTCTTCTGAGCTCGACACATTTTCAATGGTATAATGATATGTAGCAAACATTTCCCCTAATGCACTAAACATTTGCTGGGGAAGTTTCCAAACCCTGCCACTCCTCTTTGTTTGAAATGTGCCTGGTACACTGTTGCCTTGTGAGTGGGACATGCATAGTGGCATAAAGTTTACCTGAAAAATATCTAAAGATAAGCCCGAGAAGAATGTGTACTCATGTACATGTACAAGAAGTTACAGCTGCTGATATTCAGACACAATTATTTCTCATGAAAAGGTTTGCAAACAGGTTTCTTTTTTTTTTAAGTGTCATCAGCCAAAGATACTGCATCTGGGAAAGATCTGTTGCTATCAAAAGTAGGCACCAAAAGGGGCATAAGAAATACAGTTGTCTAAGTGGAAATCAGTTGCATTGACATGACTCTACCTACAGGTGAATGGATGCTGCCTCCTCTGGTCCATCATGCTGAAAGGGCAGTTGCTATATATGGGTCTGGGAGGTATTTGTTTTCTATATGTGTCTCTCATCTTGTCTCCCTATGGACATCTGTGGAATGAAATGGTTGGATCTAGGTTTAATTCTACAGTCGAGTTACTATTGTTCTCAGAGTAGATCTGGGAAAAATTCAAACTGTGCGCCATGCTGGTTCATAGAAGAATCTACTATTCCACCTAACTTGAATAAAAGACTTACTGAAAACCCGTGAAGGGATAGGAAAATCTTCAGAACACTCATTCATCCTCAGTCAATAATAGTAAAGGATCTGACTATTGAAACACAGTCTGCACAGCCTTAGCATTGTAGATTGAGACAGTCTCAGAGGCATTCACTCAGCTTAGTGTTAGTTAAAGGTAAGTATTGTTAAGTTTCTATTAGCAGATAAAAGACATTCAAACCAAATCCAACACTACTGAGATCTTTGCAAATGCTAAACATAAAGCTTTGATGTCTACAGTTTCAATCTTGATTTAAGCCTAAAGGTACACGTAATATACCTGCATTGTTGAAAGAGCATTGTCTGGTTTGCTGAAAAGCTTGATCACCTACTTGTCTACATGAGTTCCACCATGAAACATGGTTTTTCTAAAATGATATGTGTGATTAGATATGCTGTCAGGTTTGAAATTGAGACCAGGCTGCAGTAGGGAGTGTGGAAGAACTCCAGGTTACAGCTTTATGCTTAAATCGAGCTTTTCATTCTGGGCAGAAGCAAAAAATCCTGATGTAAAGATGAAATTCATTTCACCTTCACCAGATCTGAAGTGTGTTCAAGGTAGGGAAGATGCACACAGGCTGCAGATGCAGCCTAGATGCTCTCAGGGCACGGGACCACTTGTCTGCCTTTTCTGTGTGTTACTGTTTTAGCTCTAGTGTTGGTTCCACCAGTTCCTTTTTGCCAAGTGTCTGATGTGTCATGGCCATGAATACATGTGTGTAATATCTGTGCAGCCTATCCTCTTGTCCTCCTTTGGCTTGCCTCCACTTTCTTTTCCCACCCTATCACCTGCAGAGCAACTTCTGATTTGGCAGGGCATCCCTTGGTCTCTCACTGCTCCAGGATCAGCAGATCCTAAGTGTTACAGTGGGAGAGATATTTTAGTTGGCCTTCAACTCTGCAGCTAAATTTCTCAGGATATGGTTACAAAAAGAAAGCACTCTGGAAAACATGAGAAGATAAACCTGACAACGTGCTTGGGAATAGCACCATCTGTAGCGTATGTTAGATAGGACCAGCATGCAGTAAATTCTGTCACCTTGTTCTCCGTCCCTTTTCAAGATCATTTTTGAATATATAGAAATCTTATTCATGAACACATGAACTGGGAGTTCTTAATGACGCACTGTTAGGTGTTGCAAAACTAATATCAATTTCTGCTTTTTCAGTTTATTTCCATGTCTGAGACTGGTCCTTACTTCATTTGCAATCCTTTCCTGCAAAATCTGGAGGAAAAAATAATAATAAAATAGAACCCAATACTTAATGTATTTAAGGAAAACAGACTTAAGATTTTTTTAAAGAATAACAACACATTTCATTTTGTACATTAAGCGTTTTGATATATTGGACTGATCTAGTGATATAAGTAGAAATGTGCCTAAGTTCATAAAATCTTATTCTTACTCTCTCTATGTTTCTTCATAGAGCACATCATAATTTACAGATGTAGTTTTCTTTCTTTCTGCTGGGGCTCAAAAGTCACATAACAATCCTCTCTGATTTGGCTCAATGTTCTACAGAATTATAGTAGTACAAGTACTAGAAAACCTGATTTGGAACATCTTGGAGACTTCATAAGATAATCACTTGTAGGAGCTTTATTTACAGATGATGTCATCTAAAGGACTGATATTTAACAAGCAGTTAAAACAGAACTGAGAGGGTTTTGTTTTTTACCACAGCACCATGGGGATAATGTTGTGTCTTCAGTCAAATAATTCAGATTCATGTTTTGAGGCAGAAAAATGATAGCAGCTTGTTAGAAGTAGAGCATTATTTAATATTTTAATAATCTGTGAAGCTTTAGTTTCCGTATTTTTAATACAATGCTGATTCTTATGTCATTTTTGATACAAAAATTGCGAGCAACTACTTCATACACAATCCTTGCCTTGTTCATTCTGAGTCTGTATTTGCAGGTGTCATTATAACTATTTATGCTCATGTGAACAACATGGGCTTGGAACTTCACCTAGTATTCAGCAGTTTTCAAATGTTGGCCTCAAATTCATTCTGATGGGAAAAATACTATTTTTTTAAAGACATATTTATTTTCTTACTTGTTTTTCATGAGGAAAGGTTACTCATCTCATGATGCAAACCTCTTGGGAAACCTATGTTGTTCCATTAGAAATGCTGATGGAATCTGTGTAAGTCATAAAATGTTTAGTTACTGCTCTGTAAAAGGAAAATCTGTATTTTATTACAGCAGCCTCATTTTTGTAAAAGAAGTATTTATCTTGAAGAGATGCTTTGCAAATGGTACTTGATTCAGTTCATCAAACTTCCAGTTTCTCTGAACAATACCAGTTATAATAGCACAATCTCAGCTTTGATCCATTAGCTGTTAGAAGCATTCTTATTTCTGATTGCAGGACAAACTGTGTTATTTATATTCTCAAAAGGTTGGCTGTGGTGAACAAAAGCAAGGGATTTTTATAATGATCTCAGTAGCTAAGGCCAAAATTTTTCTTAACTGGCACAGATTAACATTGTATAGAAAAACAGCTGATGTTGCAGAAAGGCATGATAAATGAAACTCCGGAGCATGCCACTATGTACACAAACAGTCCTGAAGAATTTCAAGCTGGGACCCCGACCTGTGTCACACTTTGGTCGATTGGCTTCCTGTTTCTCCTCTTTCTTATTTTTCATTTTTAAGTCATCATAGTATATAATTTATGCAGACCGCACTAGCATACTGTAACAGTTCTTAAGGTTTAGCCAGTGGTTTTGTATTAGAAATGCTCTATTTTTAGAAGTTTCTAACTAAACTATAAAAATAACTTTGGGCAGACTTGGAGTTAGAAACCTTCTGCATAGGCATTGTGTTAAAAAATGTAATTAAAAACAGGAGGCTGTGTTCGGAAACAAGTAAAGGCAATTGATTTATGTAACAGCACTCTAGTCACCCTCTGTGTACTGTGACTTCCCTATCAAGGCAGTAGCTCAGTAAGATTTTGCTCATACATTTATTACACTCTTTAATCAGCTTCACGCATGGTTCTTCTGTAGATCTGCTGTATTGCTAGCTTTTCTGATTTTTTAAATTTATCTTCCCACATGCCTTGACCCACATACAGCCCCCTTTACCCTGCAAGAACTGTATTGTTAAAGATGTGGTGGTTAGGTGAGTGGTGGGTGATGTACACACAACCATGGAAGCTGGTAGCTTAGTCTTTCCTGTAGATAGTTGGAAGCGTTTTCCATTCCTCTGCATCCTTCCCAGTTGCATTCGAGAGAGCCTGCAGAAGCTGTGAAGAAGTTGTGAGGGACTGTTGTGAAGGCCCTTTACCATCCCTTTCTTCTGCCACAGGGATGTTGGCAGGAGGGATGGGGCTTGAGTGGAGCTGTGCCAGCACTCAAACACTGCAGAGATGAGAGCACCATTAGCCTTTACTAAGCCAATAAAATATCTACAGAGTGTGGGGAGGAAAAGAGAGAAAAAAGGAGCCCTGTGACCTAAATTTTCCATGTCTAAATAAAACTAAAAGTGAGTTGTGCTTGTGGGGCATTTTATCTTTTTAGAAGGTGGCTGTGGAGAGTGGGGAGTGACTTGTGACTGTCATGTCTGTGTTGTTAGAAAGCTGCCAGCTCTGTTTTGGTTAGGTCCGTTTTTATCCTTTCTGCTGTCTTTGCTTACATGTTGGCCTGATTCTTCATATCATGGAGGCACAGACAGCAGAGGAATGGACATCATTCCTGGATCCCTGAAGCATAATTGCTTTAAGTAATGAGCTAGGTCTGGTTACTTAGGTTTGGTACAATAGGCAGCAGATCACTTAAGCAACAAAGGCACCTACTTGAGGTCTGTTTTTTCCAGATCAGCGTACAAAAGATGTCACCTGGCAGAGGAACCAGAAGCTTATAAAAAAAGATAATGGACTATTTTTAGCAGCTCAGGCTGAAGAAGAGATATCTGCTCCAGGAGCTCAGTGGAGTGGAAGAGAAACTGAATACAAACAGACCTGGAGGGAAGAACGAGATAAAATGAAGGGCAGAGTTTTCACGTATTAGGGGTGGATTCATATGACCTGACTTAGGTGCTTAACTTTCTGGTGTCTATGGAAGCAGCCCTAATGGAGATGCTTTGGATCCCTCTCCAGTCACTGGGGGAGGCAGCTGTTGTGGAGGTTTCCAGAGACAGATCACATCTGTGTGAGGTGCTGCATGCTGGGTGGGTGGGATCTTACCCTTGGCAGATTAATAACCTTCAGTAACAACTTATAATTTGTCCTTTAAGTAAAAGGAGCTGTGTTTCAATTCCTTGCAAAGCTTCTGTATACATGCACACATGTCTGCTAAAGGGCTAACATGCAAGGACGGAAGGCTCTTATTTCTGGCATGTGAGAGGAATCTCAGAAGTTGGTACTTTGCCCTGCAACCTGAACTGCATTTTGAGTTCTTGGTCTCAGGCAATTTGCAAGACAGAGGATGTGATCTTTGGGAATATGCCACAGGGATTTAGGGTCTTCTAGACACAGCTTAGGCTCCAGAGGCTTGCAAGTGCTACATATGCAAAGTTTGGGTTCCCAGTAGACCATCTGAGCTTTCAACAGAGGGTGTGTGATTAGGTTTTGTCCCTTGGGATAGTGAGAGTCTCCATTTCTTCCATGCATATTCAACATTTATGTTCTTTTAGCCTTGATTGCTGTTTTCTTTTTATATGGAGAAGAGAAATATAAATTCCTTGTTATTAACTTGAGTTTGAGGGTCTGAGAGTCTCTGGAATTTGGCTTTAAAATACATATTTTTATAGGTTCTTTAAAATATTATTCTGTAGCATATAAGGGTGTAGTTACATGAATATTTTATTCAGTAGCAAAGCAAGTTTAAACTATACCCTCAGGCAAATAAAACATCTGTAATGACACTGCCGGAAATTTCATAAACAATTTCAATTGCATATTTACAAGGAATATACTCATTTTAAGATGAAAGAGAGGTTAGTACTGAGTTATGTGTGGAAGTATCTATTAATCAAAACAGCAACAGATGATCTCAAAGCAAAATACTTTTTCAAACTTTCCAAAGAAAGCCTGGTGGACAAAACCAGCAGATCTGTTTGAACATTTATGTTTCAGTGTTTCAGACAAGCACTTTGTCCCATTCTGAATTGAATGCTCTTTCAGATGAGAAAGTGATAGAAGTCATCAATGTTTAAGACTGGGAAGGCATATTTCCAAGGTGTACTAGGACTATCATTCATCTACATCCTAATGAAATGCTTGTATTTTCTTCATTCACAGAATTAAATCTGCATTAACTGCTTTCAAAAAATCTCTTCATCCCTTTAAAAAACTAATAGACTTCTGCTTCTAACACTTGTGGACAGCCTTAAAAAATATGAACCAAACGTAAAGTCATACAATGGTGTTCTCCCAAGTTAGATAGCAGTCTGAAATGATAAGGCTTGGCCAATTTCTTTAATAAAGGGCTTGACTGAGAAGCCCTGGAAACTGCTGAAATATCAACACATTGACTCTTGCTGCAGAAATACATAGCTAATGTATGTCTCCTAGAATCCAAATATACATCTGTGCCCTGTGAGTTTCTAGCAAGTCTCAGCTTGAATGTACTTAGCTGCCAAGATCTTCATCCTCCTGTTCCCCACCCTGTCCCACATTCTGCAGCCACAGGAGAATGGCAGGCTAGGTAAGAGTTGAAAATGTCTTCTTCTCCATCCTGATAATGATCATGGAAAAATGTACCTGGACTACTTCTGGTAGCAGGCTGTCTGATCTTTTTTTAAAAGACCTCTACTGCAGAGAATGAGTAATTTCCAGTGTTAAAAAAAAAAAAAAAAAAAAAAAAAAAAAAAAAAAAAAAAAAAAAAAAAACCCCAAAAAACCAAAAAAAAACCAACCAAAAAAAAAAACCAAAAAAAAAAAACCAAAAAACAAACCAAAAACTCCTTAAAAAATAAAAAATCTGCTATATCAGTGTGGGATCCTACTATCCTCACTGTAGTGTTTAGCTGTGCTTACTAAGGACAAAATAGGGATGGGATTATGCTAATTCAGTTTTAACCCTTTAGTCTGCTCAGATGAAACTGTAGTCTGACTCCGGAAGGCAGCTCCTATGCTCCTTTACTGCTAACATTTTAGTTACACTGCAATGACTGCATTCACTAATACTATGTGACCACAGCAGGATTAGTCACATGAATAAAGACAAGAGGCTTGGGTAAAATTAGAAACTAAGCAATGGAATGCATTTTATTGTATTACAAAATGCCATGGGTCCACTCTAAAGTGGCACTGGAACTATAAAATTTGGGTTTAATTTTGTGGTGAAAAACTCCAATTTCCTGCTTCTCTATGAAACCGAACCACAATATTTTTGTTTGAGAGGGAAGGAGGAAGAAAATAAAAAGACCCAACCTGTCCAGATAATTTCTAAATTATATTCTGCAAGTGGGTTTAAACAAATTCAAGTGTTTCAGCACTGCTGCTGCTCCAGCTCTCAGCACCTTGGCTGTCCCTCAGCTGTCCAGGCAGAATGCTGCAAACACGGGGTGCAAACCAGGAGGCGATGAGGATGGCAGGAACCCCCAGCCCCTCCCCAGCCCTGCTGGAGACTACAGAAAGGGTGCACCTCTTTGGAGGCAACCCGCGGGGAATTTCTGATCAACTCCAATAATTAGTACTGCGCGTTTGGCAGCAAAGAGACGAAAAAGTAATTGTACCATCTCAAAGTCATTTTCTGTTGCTGATGGTCTGGTTTTGTTACATGTGTAACGGGACTAGGAAGCAGCACAGCATTTGTATTGATTCACATGTCTTGACCACTTATTTTTTCCTTAGAGTTGAACCTTTTTCAGCTTAATCCTGTTCCACCAGTTTCCTGAATATTTATTGTGAATAATCTTTGAATGTTTTAGTACTTAGCACCTTATTTCTACCCTGGTGCAAAACTCTAATGAGTTATTTTTGTAATTTTAAAAACTGAATACTTTTCTTTTTCCAGCACAACCCACAACTGGCTAAGAACTGTGTCATCTTATAGCATTGTCTTCTTCTATTAGGTAGTTTCAGAGTTGACAGCTCCATGATAAAGATAATTGGAAGGTTAATGCCTACTTCTGGACAACCAAGGTCTCTGCATGGGAAGGGTTTCTTCACCCCTCTGCCCCTAAGGCAGTTAGAAGTTAAACAATTTTACATAAAGATCAAATTATATTTCAACAGCATTAAGTCATGCAAAGAATATCACTGTTAGCTGATGCCTTCACAACCCATGCCTCTCACTTATATAGGACCAGGATGTGGTTCAGACCATCCAATGAAAAAAAAAAAAAGTAAAATTTAACACTTGGAAAGGAGCACTGTAATAATAACGTAAATCTGTAAAGCTTATTGTCTTTGTTTCTAGATCATTATGCTTATGTTCTACCAGAGCATATATGCTTTGCTTCCATCTAGTTTACTAGGAGGTTCAGGTTGCTCTGTGTCTCTGACCTTTCCTCTTCATTATTTCTCAGTCCACCAATCTTTGTGTCATCTGCAAATTTGATCAGCAATGATTTTTGGTTGTTTACTTTTTTTTTCCCCACCAGGTTTCTGAAAGGTCCAAACTGCAATCTGTGCAGGACTCCAGCACTCCAATATAGTAATGAGTGCCTGCTTACAATTACATTTTGAAACCTATCAGTTAGCCAGCTCTTAATTCATTTAATGTTGTGTCTGCTATATTGATTTTACATTATTTGAGTTTCCTGATCAAAATACTAGGTGGTGCTAAGTCAAATGGCTTACAGAAATCTAAGTATATTACATTAACACTATTACTTTTATGAATCAGATTTGTAACCTCATCAAAAAAGATGTGAAATTTTCTCTGACAAAGTCCATTTTCCATAAATCCAGGGCGATTGTCATTAATTGCATTATTGTCCTTTAATGTTGTATTAATCAAGTTCTCTCTCTTGTCCTGTTTCATTTTACCACAGACTGCAGTCCTGCTGACAGCCTTATTGTGGACTTAGGTCTCATTAATCCTTTTAAGATATTGCCACAGCATAATTTTCCTTTCACCCATCTGGAACTTTCCCAATATTCCAAGAATTACTGAAAATTAGCTTTAGCATACAGAGAGATGTGGAGGAAATGATGCATAAAACACTATTTTTATTCCTTCCTTTCTTGGAAAAAGATACCAGGACCATTGCCATTTCCCTAAACCCGCTGTGTCCAGCATGAAGTCACAGCACAAGAGATGATAGAAGATGTTATTTTTTTTGCAGAAGAAATCACTTCTCTGGCAGCCTACCCACTTCTCCTGGCCAGTGGAGTGAAAAGCCAGATGAAATCATATGTCTGTCTTTGCAGCACTCTCTGCAGCTACCCATGCCCAAGGATCACACTTGTTACTGGGATCGCCTGGGAGGGATAGAGAGATTTCTTAGACCAGGAGTAGGAGGTTTGTGTTAGAAATCACAAAATACCTGAATTTGCACAGGTTTTATCCCATTTTTCAGGTTGCTTTTTAGGATTTTTTGATTCAAACTGAGCAGATTGCTTGAATAATGTATTGACTTAAATAAAATGAAGTGGCTAAAAAGAATGTCACTCTACCAGTGGACGTGACATGAGCTATGACTTCTTTTGGGGAAAAAGAATCAGACAGATAGTCAGTGATCTGCACAGAGGCAGAAAAGAAAGCAAGTAGTCCTGAAGCACTTGGATTTTGCAAATCTTTGAGTTGAAGATTCCTTTTTGCTAGCTGAAATGTTATTTCTGGCACTCCCTCCTGCAAGGAAATGGAGTGAGTGGGAGCCGCAGAGCCTCAGAGCATTACACAGGCTGCCTGTTGAACGGCAGCCTTAGTTACTGACGTGTGAACGACAGGCTGCCAGGCAGCCAAAGACTCCATAGCCCCTGATATGGGCAGAGCATTTGCTGCCTTCCATGGGATTTTCTGGATTTTCTAGATTAAAAAGTACTGGATGAGTCAGGAAAACAGATTTTGTTGAAGTGTTGGCAAGCAAATGACAGCCATCCTTATGCACCACTCAAGGATCTGTATGGAAGAACTGGATAGGATAGCTGAAGTGACATTAATATGAGAGATGTCGTGCAAAGTGAACTTCATGGAATGTTTCCCATTTCCATAGATTTCATTTCATATATTGAGATCCCCCATCCTCATCCCCACCCCGTGTTTTCTGAAAGATTGGTAGTACATCAGCACATTCTCCCAGAGTGCGGAAGAGTTCTGCAGAAAACACCCCAAATTGCATTTACATGCTGTTTTTTAGGCAAAGGCAAGCAAATTCAGGCCATGCTCTGGAAGACAGACGTATAACTCAAAGCCGTGGAGCACTAGTTAGACTGGTGCAGGGCCTGAATCAATAAACTTTACAGAGAGGCAGTTTTGTCTCACTCTTGGATCTCTACCACTGAAAACTGAGTAGTTTATAAGGTGTATTTACCTGAAAAGCTATTGCAACCATTATAAAGAATCAAACCAAAAATCTCTAGAGTGTTTTAATCAGATGAATTTGGACTGGTTAATTTTTTAATGAAGAAATGTAGCTTTCAAAATGCTGGACAATTCCATTTCTGCTAGTTTAAAGGGTGAAAATGAAAAAAATTCTTTGGATTTAGCATAGTTTTACACAGAAAGGTTTGATCATGAAAAAGCCACTGTTTATTGAAAAAAAAACAATGTGAACAGCAAATTTCAAATGCTCAAAAATGATTTTCTGTGCAAGCTTTCATAAGGCTGCTTTCTTTAATGATTCAAAGTGAATTTTTTTGCCAAAACCAAAAAATTTGTTCCTATTTTCGGATCAGTCAAGTTGAAATATACTCTTACTGACATGTAATTTCTATGATCTTAGTAACAGTAGACTTTTTGAGTGGAGAGTGAAAACTGGGCAGACAAAAAGGCATGTGTCTGAAAGGAATGGGTGGGGCTTGATGCCAAAATGCATGCATTGCCCATTTTTCAAGGTTTACTTTGAAATTCACAAATACTACAAGTCTTCAACAGATGCTGAGCCTAAAAAGTTAGAGAAAATTGTGATTGCTTCACATATCTTCCATAAAGATGCAAGACTGCAATGTGAGAAACAGTTCACACTGACACTAAGACCTTCCCATGCATTTCTTGGTATGTGGTCTTTACTATTTGGCAAAAAAAATCTGAGGTGAAAGCAAGCTGCATAACATTTTTGCTGTGCAGTCCCTGAATAGAGACTATCAGTCATCACAGCAAAGCCTGTGTAGAGAAATAATGCTTAAAAAGCAGTCCTAGAAATTCAGCTTTTGAAATTGCTACACATTTGGAGAAAACTGACCAGCATGTTCTTATGAATGAAACAGAAAGCTTTCCAAAGTGCTGGCTATGCTTTTATACTGCCTGTGTAATCGTACTGAAGGAAAATCTAAGAAATGCTTCCACTAACAATAGTGTAACTATTCCTTACTTCTTGTTACAACGTAGAGGAGTTAGGCTCAAATTCTAAAATTTTCATCTGGTTATTTTAACTGAAATGTTTTTACCTACTGTTATTTCATAGCCAGGCTGGTGGGACTGAATGGATATCTAAAACTGCAAAGACAACGCAAAGACCTGAAGTTCACTTTTCTTGTGGAAGACATAATTTGCTCTCATCAGAGGCATCTTCCATAAAGGTAAATGTTGCCATCCCTCTAGCGACGTATCTAGAGAGGCCTTCTGTTAGTGAGGAATGCAGCCTTAGGGAAAGCTGTTTCTACACTATACTGTCAATATCTACGAGGTTTTCTTTCTGGACTGTGCCTCAGACATTGGAAGGGACAGAGCTGAGGCATTCACCAGTGTGTAGTCATTAGTCATTTCTCCCATGGAAATGCTGAAAAATGAAGTTGAAAATGAAGCCTGAGATTCAAGTCAGTGCTTTGCTGCTTGATGCATGTGTTCCCACTCCTAGTCTCCAAGACCTATCTATTATGCAGTTTACTTGGTTAGTAGGCAAAAGAAGAGATTTAGAATATGAGGGGGTGTATGTGTGTGTGTGTGAGATATTTTTTTATATGTTATTAGTAAGCAAATGCCATCACTTGAAAGACTCTTGCTGTTTCTGATTTTTCTTTACGAGCTGCCTTTCTTCCCAAAAGCTACTCCATGCTTTATTAGCCAAATTCTGATTACAGACCTGTAGGAAATAGACCTGTGCATGAGTGAACTGCTCCCTCCAGTCTGAACACTGTTCCACGTTTCAAAAACCTGTAGTTAGCAATGTATTTGTGAGGACACTCATAGAATCATGAATATGAGTTAATAACTGAAAGCTTATTTATGTCTAATTCAAACAACAGGAGCTTTGATAACACATTTCTCCCTTTTTTATAATAGCATGTTGTTCAGCATTATTCAGAGGGGAAAAAGCAGCCTGCTTGAAGGCATAGAGTTAGGAGATAAATAATTAAATAGATTCTGATCTTGAAATATTTTTTCATACTGTGCTGCCTTCCTTTTGACAATTTTTTGTGTAATTCCACCATTAAATGTGGTAGTAGTCTACATTTACTTCACATAGAATAAAATCACTCCTCAAGGTGCAATGCCAGAGTGAGGCTGCAAAACTATGAGTAACAGTGGTCAAGATCCACCGTTAGTATATCCAGTGCTAGTTGCTTCACATTGTATGAGCCAATACGGCTGGTTGTCATTTGGCTTAGTATCTTCTGACACAGAGAGGAAACTTGTGCATAAAATACTAGGACAATGGTTGAATCTCTTGGGAAAGCCACATAAATTTGTTAAAAGTCATCATGCATCTATCAATCTTTGTTTTAATTTTAAAAATGCAGAACATATAAACCAAAGTTACTTTTCTTCTTTTTCTATTTTGCAACTTCCCCTCTCCCTTTGCCGCCTTCTACCTCCTCCTGCCCCAAGCCTAAGAAGAATGAAAAATCTTCCTGAGATCAGTCCCTTATAAGAAGATTGCATATAGATTAAGAAACAGAGGATTTATGAAGGACTCAAATTTGTAGAAGATTGAGGACTCATTTAAGGGCATTTGAAAGCCTTTGATGGATTATATATACAAAACAGATGTTACTTCTTAGAAAACCTTGTAATTCATTGTTGTTTCCTACTTGACTATGGGGTGGGAGAAAGATTACATTTTATAGTATTGTGAACTAAGTCAATTTTTTTTTTCCCACACAATAGAGTTGTTTTGCTTCCTTTCCTTTTCCATGTTGGGGTGTGTGTTCTCAATTACAGAATATAGCACCTCTTATGACAAATAATTATTTTTTCACAAAGAGAACAGTTACTCAAAAGCTGCCAAGGACAATAAAGAAGAACAGGAGTAGGAACACAATGCCTTGGTTCTAAAAAAGCAACTTTTTATTTAAGTAGAAACTACAAAAATATTGATAGGAACCATGTTAACTCTCCTTTGGGAATAATCCATTGTTTGGCTGATATGAAACAGGACTGAGATTTATGCCTTCTCTTTATTGGACTGATTAGGGACCTTGCCAGATCTTCACTGAAGTCAGCTGAAAAATGACCAGTTTGTCAGAATAAAGCCTGTGAATCCTAATCTTTTTGAGGATGCCCTCGGCATGGTTATTCTACATGGGGTCTGGGGTGTGCTGTCTCCAGAGATTCCTCTATCCATAACAATTCTCTTCTGATCTGCTTTGTGAGCTTTTCTCTGAGATTACACACAGGGTCTGTAGGGCCATGGGTGGGAGATCCGTTTGAGTTCCCACATTAAGCCCAGATCCATCATGGGAAAAAATTTTAATTGCAATGACCATTTCTCCTTCAAAGGCCTTGCTACCCCTCCACTTTCCTTAAGGCAATTTCTATATCCCAGGGAGATGGCAGAAATCCTCAGACCCCTTGGAGGCCGAAGACTGTGTCTTGGGATGGTAGAATTAAAGCAAAGTTACTCTGCCGCTCAGATGCATTGTATTGAAGGGAAGTGACTCTTGAAATTTTTGTTTTCTGTCTTTATACTCACATTTCCTGACACTAGGTTTGCTCCAGAAGTCTCTTTTTCATTTATGCTTTTTGACCTAGCTATGATTGTTATTTGGCAGTTTGCCTTTTTTTGGAGTGCTGCCATTTATGCCTTATATTTGCTGATCTCTGTTTAAGTATGTTGAACATTTAATTTAGAGGACCTGATTTTTATCTACGACTTTTACCAGCTGATTGCTTGTTGCTGGTGCATAGTGGCCAGCCGTCAGTAGCTAATTCTTGTGTTCCTAACACTTTTTGGTACAGAAATAATGGTCTTAAAAGAAACATATTAAGTGCAAGTTTTCCGTTCTTTTTTTAAAGGAGGACTTCTTTGACATACTTTTCTCAAGGTTAAATTCAGTCATAGTATATGCCAATAACAGTATGTGTTTTCTTTCCATGACTTCAAATACTGTAAAGTTTGAAGAGTGATGATAGATGAAAAAGTGGTCTTGGAATTAGGACAAAGTGGTCATGGAATTAGGACAGAAGAAGAAGAATCAAAAAACTCACATTCAGTTTCTTTATCTAACACTGAATTGGTGTTTAACCAGTCCAAGACCCAAACCTCTCTGCCTTTTCACTTGCATTTATATGTAAGTAGATGAGCCTTCTGTTTAGGTTTTTTTATGTATTTAGCGTTTTTTTTTATTTCTTTGGTGAGGTTATTATGTGTTATAAAACATATATCAAGGGCAAAAGAGTATTCTGAACATCTAGATATGACTGTGCTGTGTATTATTTACTACACACTGAGACTTAAGGATTTCTGAAACAGCTGAGCCACTGCGTAAGTTCTCCAAGTACCTTTGGCGTAGTTAAAATATGTTTCTAAACATGCCACTCTGCTCCTGTTAATGGCTGTTATTATAATCATATTTTCATAATGTTTATGGGAAAAGAAGCCTCCCATACAGTTGAAAAAGTTCAGGCTCTCTCAGAAGAAAGAAGTGAATTTGGTTGGACTCATAGAACTGATTAAGGGTTTCACTAGGGGTTTTTTGTTGTTGTTGTTGCTTTCTTGTGACCATTGTAAATAGCTGTGGTAGTTTATTTGCCTGAGTTGGAGAGTAGCCTAGATGTAGTAAAGAAAATTTTGGGGTGATTATAGCTTGATGGAGATATACCAGAGCTGTGGGTCTGATAAAATGTTTGGGGAGGGGAAACGGAACAGCAAAACTAGTCAGAAAATATTATGTTTGCAAATTAACTGCTCCTGCTGCACAAGAATTCTAGTTGGGAAGAAGAAACAACCATAGCAATTCTTGCTCTGATGGATGGCCTGCTAGGACAGAAGGTTGCAGGCAGGCAGGATGGGATCCCTTAGCAAAAGAGAAGCCTTCACTAAAACCGGGGCTGAAGAGATCCAGAAGCCTTCCTGAGTGTTTGTTTGAGGTTTCCATGTTTCACTGGATGAGTTGATCATTAAAATAGCTCTTTATCTCACTAGGAAATCCTGTGCAGCGTGTTACACATGATTCATAAAGACAGCAGAAGAATTAACATAGTCTTGAAAGTACTATTCAAGACTAATCAAGAGTGACTGGTTTTAATCATAACAGCTTTTTGGCCAGTATCTGGGGTAAATATTGGTTTTTTTTAAATTAGCACTCTCAGCCTGTGTAAGAAGTTATTGAGAAGTGCCTGCAGAAGTTAATCCCAAATCCTTTTTATTTTCACTTGAGTATTCAAGTGCTGCTGTAAATTTGTTCAGTAACATTTGTGATGAAATACATAACCTAGCTGAACTGGATCCCAAGTCCAGACAGCACATCTGATTTTGTAGTGATTTATAGGGCTAAGTATGACATTAATTTGAAATACAACCTGGCTCATCAGACTGACAAAATACTGGAGGAGGGTGGAAAAACTAGAATATATAATGTCCTTTTACATGTCAAAGCTGTGCTGTCAGATTACCCTGGTCCTGTGGTCCTAGAGCCAACAGAGTGGCCTGCTCCATGTTCTGTATTGGCCAGAGAATGAGCTAAGGCTGATCTCGAAATATTTGCTGAGCTTGAAGAACAACTCTTCTTCTCAGCTGATGCCCCTACACCACCTCCTTGCACTTTGAACTGCTTCAGCACCGCTGACATAATTATCAAAACATCATTCGTTACGCTTCAGTCCAACTTCAGCCACAGTGAAGCAGCAAGCTGACTGGTCTGGGGATCTATTGCAAAATACACCAGATTCATCTCGGGTAAGCAAATGAATATAGCTTGTTGTTGTGATACCTCCTCAACTTGAGGAAAATCTGTGCAATGGCAATGGCCCTTAAACTTGCTGCGGTAGAGGACTTCTGCCAACGTCACATTACATACCCAGCTAGGTGTGCCAGGACCAAAATTTAAAGTATATCTTTGAGGGAAGAAATGTTCCCGTTCTCCGACAGAGCAAGAATTCAATATCCACCATTTAAAAAGAGAGCAGCCTTTCTCTATATTAGCCAATTATTAGTTGACTCATGTGTAGGTCTGGAGTGATCATAGTCACCTTAAGTGTGTTTACTGGGTAGCAAAACACTTCAGGGCAGGCAAAGGCAAGCTACCTATGCAGACATACTGCTTGCATGTTTTTTAATGCTTTAATTCTTGAAAATGCAGGCTTTAACAAAGAATTTTTCACACAGGTATTTTCAAAGGACATGAGTTTGAGGATGAAATTTACTCTTGTTTGAGCCAAGAACTTCTTCCAGAAGAGCACAGTGAAACATTAAAAGAGTGCCTCATTGTCACCTGGGTAGTTGAAACTCTCAAATAGTATCTGCTGGGGATTGCTCTGCTTATTGTGACTAGTACTGCCATGATAAAAATGACTGCAGTGCTGTATTTATAGCCTGTCTCTGCTTCTGGACTACACAAATAATTGCAGCCTTATCTCATGAAATCACAAGACTTACGGCTTTTGAAGAGTCTTTTGTTTCATGGAGAGGTGAACAGTGATGAAGAAGATGGAGGAGTTTACAATAGTATATAAGGATCTGCAAAAGCAACTGCCTTTGCACTGTTTGCTTAAAAAATCATTAAGATGCCGGGGATCGGCTAAAATTAGTCTCAACTGAAAGATGTAAGTAGCCCCTTAGCTGCACTCTGTTTTTCCCAGAGAAGTCTAATATGTGAAATAAGACTTACAAGGACCACCAGGAGCAGCAGGCTTTGCTCTTTCCTGGCTCAGTCAAGGGTTAATGTTTTTTTTTTTACTTGAAAATAAAGTCAATTTAAAGGACTGCCTGTTGAATAGGCTGTTAGCAGTTTATTTATCTGGGCTGGTGAACATGGAGCCTATGAGGTCCTAAACTAATTTATGGCTCTCTTAGTCAAAATCAACAACTTAAACTTTACCTGTAAGCTCACAAACACATAGTATAGCTTGTGGAGTGCTGGGTTAGTATTTACAGTGGGTTATTAGGCATAGCAGTCAGCTTTGTATGCTCTGAGCGAGGTTCAGCTCCTATACGGATTCAAGCTGTGAATCTCTAAGCACTTGTTTTAGGAGCATAAGATCGACATGACTATGTCTGCCTCTGAAAGAACTGTCACAATGTCCTACCTGTGCCTTGATAACCAAGCAGGGATACTTGTTCCTTCTTATTTAACAGTGCATGGTCATGGGTTCCCTTTTTCTGCACCTGTATTATTATGACCATTTATAAAATCAGTGCTGCTGAAAAATGCATAAATTCTGAGCACTTAGTTCTTCTAGAATTTACATTACCATCTGATGATGACACAAAGCTGGGAGGAGTGACTGATACACCTGAAGGCTGTGCTGCCATTCAGCGAGACCTGGACAGCCTAGAGAGTTGGGCAGAGAGGAACCTGATGAAGTTTAACAAAAGCAAGTGTAAGGTCCTGCACGTAGGGAGGAATAACCCCATGTACCAGTACAGGCTGGGGGTCGACCTGCTGGAGAGCAGGCCGGCAGAGAAGGACCTGGGAGTCCTGGTGAACAACAAGTTGGCCATGAGGCAGCAATGTGCCCCTGTGGCCAAGAAGGCCATTGGTATCCTGGGGTGCATTAGGAAGAGTATGGCCAGTAGGTCAAGGGAGGCTATCCTCCACCTCTACTCTGCCCTGGTGAGGCCACATCTGGAGTACTGTGTCCAGTTCTGGGCTCCCCAGTTCAAGAAAGGCAAGAGACTACTGGAGAGAGTCCAGCGGAGGGCAACAAAGATGATGAGGGGACTGGAGCATCTCTCTTATGAGGAAAGGCTGAGAGAGCTGAGTCTGTTCAGTCTGGAGAAGAGATGACTGAGAGGAGATCTGATCAATGCTTATAAATACCTTAAGGGTGGGTGTCAAGAGGATGGGGCCAGACTCTTCTCAGTGGCGCCCAGTGACAGGTTAAGAGGCAACGGGCACAAACTGAAACACAGGAAGTTCCATCTGAATGTGAGGAAGAACTTCTGTACTTCGAGGGTGGCAGAGCACTGGCACAGGCTACCCAGAGAGGTTGTGGAGTCTCCTTCTCTGGAGATATCCAAAACATGCCTGGACGCATTCCTGTGCAACCTTCTGTAGATGAACCTGCTTTGGCAGGGGGGTTGGACTAGATGATCTCCAGAGGTCCCTTCCAACCTCTAACACCCTGTAATTCTGTAATCTCTGGAGTTCTTTGTAGTTGTGATTGAACTATCAGGGTAACAGTATTATTCATGTCTTCCTTAAATTTAAAATTATCACGTCTAAAACCCAGTAACTTAACTTCACTTCACCCCTGTTCTCCTTCACATACGAGTTTTGCTGGAATGGATGATGACATTAGCAAGCCTTTTGGTTGGGTATGTAACTAGGTCATTTAGCATTTGAGTTCTACATGTTTGAGTAATCAATCTCTTCTAGCTTTACACAGTTCCATACCACTACTTATTATAAAGGAAAACCATAATATTCTAATACATCTGTGAAATTGATTTTTAACTTCAACTAGGTTCTACTAGAAGCTGAGCTCAGAAGAATAACCTTATTTTACTTCAGAACTTTACAGGTAAGATTCAGATTGTTTAACTGTAGAAATATAGAGATTTCTTCTATAGCTGATGGACTTAGAAAAAAAGGAAAAAGACCTTTAAGATCATTGAGTCCAACTGTTAACCTAGCACTGCAAAGTCCACCACTAAACCACGTCTCTAAGCACCATACCTACATGTTTTTTAAATACCTCCAGGGTTGGTGACTCCACCACTTCCCTGGGTAGCCTGATCCAAGGCTGGACCACTCTTTTGGTGAAGAAATTCTTCCTAAT